>NC_088298.1:0-300000 GCF_032854445.1 Liolophura sinensis | reverse complement strand
TCGTTCACCACAATGTTCCTTTCTGTTAAAATTATGGTTGTCACACGCAAAATGTCTCGTTCATTGAAACTTCTGATTTAATGTTATGTTATGGTAACATTATGGAACAAAATAAAGTAAAGAGGAACAAAACAACAATGTCTTACATCAAAGATCGCTATAATTTGCGAGAAGAAATCATTTCATTTTACGAAAATACAGTGCAGGATTTGTCTGCTTTTGCGCCAAAAGTGGCGTATATCTGTTTTTGTGCCTAAAGTTAATTTTATTGATTCTAATTATCTGCTCCATTAAATGAAACATTTTAAATTACAATACCAGTTTGTTTGAATTTTGTCTAATTATTAGATAATGTAAAGTTCATTGGGTTATTTGAAAAAGAGTTCATCAGAGAAAAAAACTTGATTTTACTCAAAACAAAAGAAATGGATATATCTGTTTTTGAATTTAATCTCTTCAAATGTTCATGTTTCAGGAGCAGGGTTTTTTATTATCTCCCCTGCATAAACCTACACTTTGTACTACCACATAAATTGTAATTTAACATATACTATATATAATATTATAGTATAATAATAAGTGAATAATATACTTGCTTCTAAATTGACACCCAATTTAAGTTGTCAAATATACACATGTATGTCTTTAGTATGTACACAGATTATATATTTATGTGTGTGTATGGGGATGTAGATATGATTATAATAATACATGTATGTGTATGTGAGTATATATGCAACATAACAGTAACATTATCTATTTATATATGTGTATATACACTTTACCACTCAGCTATATTTGTGTGTATATATATATTTGTATGGATACATATGTATATGTGTGCGGGTATATATCCTTTTGATAATGCAGGTCTTGGACTAACAAGACCCACGGGCGTTTAATTTATACAGTAAGGTTGTATCCTGCGCTAGGTGATTTTGAGTCCTTCCCTGGTGTAGCTCTCTTGTAATTTATTTTTTTGATAATGCTAAATGTTTATGATGCATACTTTGTTTGCATTTTATTTATTTGTCATTTATGTAAAAATCATTTTATGTACCGCACTGTCGGTCCACATGAACTCTTGCCACTCTTAAGTTCTGTTCTCTGCGGGTCAGTAAAGTTTCTTTATGAAAATAACAATGTCTTCTACAAATAGCATGAATGTGGCAGTTCCGAACACCGCAGATCCCGAGTTTTTACCATTTAACTGTGAAGATGCCCTACCTGACCCAGTACCAGGCATGGCAATTCTCCGCCGATCGGCGGATTTCCGCCGTTTTTAAAAATTCTAGAGGGCCATTTTTCTAAAACGTTAAATTTCGCTAAAAAAAAAAATTAAAAAAATAGGGTGGGTAATGTACCGTAACTTCATCGGTCCGTGCATTCTAGGCACGGTTGGTGCGTACTGTCAGAGAGCGCTCTGTTGTATCCTTCCATTTTAAGAAGCCTCAAGCGGAAGTTCTGTGTTGGGTTTGAAACGGCTGTTTTCATTGGTTCAGGGGTCATTCCTCCAGCCAATCACTCGATCTGTTCTATTCAATTTCGCGCTATGTTACAAATCGAAAACAAATCGAAAATGGCGAAAACTTTGACAAGAGACCAGGAATCGGCTGTCCGAGAAATTGATAAGACTGTTCGCAACAAATTTAGATGGGAGTGGCTTGACAGAAGCGTTACAGTTCGAGTAAAAATCGGAAAGAATTTCGAAGACGTAACAGAAGTTGTCAAACTTTGTGAAAAAGTGCGACATCTCTGGTAAAGCACTCTGCACCTACTGCAACGACATCATCAACTACGGCTCTAGGGGATGCGTTGCATTGACAAACCATGCCATGAAAGTTTCAAAACACGCTGAGAATATGTCAATTCGGCGTTCGAATTATTCGCTGAGATCAGCGTTCACAAAAAAGAGCGCTGTGACTGATGCTACACGATGGGGGACGCTTGCAAAACCTACCGAGAAGCGGGACTCTGAGTCGGAGCCACTCACCCCAATTGCTGATAGACAAGTTCATTCTGAGGTAAACTTATATTGACTGCCTCTTTACCTTTTTTATGTTTGGAAAAATTATTTGATTGTCTGATTTTCAATATTCACAGTATTGTCGGCATGAATGTTTGATTTAGTTGACAGCCTTTGTTTAATGTAATCACAACCTTAATTTCATTACTTCATTTTTATTTTATTTTTATATACATTCATGCTTAATATTAATTAACCCATTTGCAACAAAATCAAAAATATTTTATTTTTTTTCCTTTTTTGACAGCGGTCAGAAGTAAGTCTTTTGGTCCTAATAAATCTCTGCCCTTGCACTTTTCCTGATGGTTTTGGTGAAGGATTTCTAATAGTCTACTGCAACACTAACTGTAGTGCTAGCTTCATATTTAATGCTATTAATTTGGATATGGCTTTGCTTTATAATTGGGTATGTAAGTCTCGAAGAAAATGAGCGAGATTTCACAATTTCCGGGTACCTCTGACACTGAAACCAACGTCTTAGTGACGTTCATGCTCGCTTGGTGACGTGGTTACATTGTCACGTCGCAAGCAGGCGTCATGTTCGAACGCATGATTCGGGGACGCATGCCTATACGCAGCAAGGGTACCCAGAAGTGCAAAGAATTCCGACGAGACTTACATGCCCTATACTGGTGTAGTGCACGCTCTACTTCATTTGCTTCAAATTTATTACTCATAATCATTACTATCGGACTTGGTTAGTTTGTACAGTGCTATTGTAGAAAAGGAGGCCATTCTGCTGCATATATTGTTTGTCAGGATCTTCAGGTAGTAAATCTATGGCTTCTAGAAACTCCTTGATATTCCCTAGAGAGTTCATTTTACAGTCGATTGCTGTCTGCCTATAATTAATCAATTGCTGTCTTCCTGATTTAAAGTCTCTCTTTGACTTCTTGAAATAATTTAAATTTATACAACAGCTTAGAGGTATATCTAGACTACACCCCCACCCCCTTCGCATTAATAAGTAGTGATTGTATAATGATTAGCTGAGCAATATTAAAGATCTGCTTGGATCGTCTCTTGTGGGATCATTTTGTTGTATTAATTTGACCTAGACACACACAAATATCATTGTTTTTTGACAGAGAGAGATCTATGGAACTAAAGATATTATGTACATATTAAATTATTTCTTAAATTAAAATTTTAATTATTGTCTTTTCAGGCTCTGGTCCTCTCTGTTCTAGCAGAACACAGCTTGCCCTTGTGCCTTGCGCCAGCGATTGTCCAAACAGCCTGTGAACTTGCAAAAGACCCGAGAGCCCTGAGTTGTGTTAAATTGGAACGAAAGACTGCAGGATACAAACTGACACATGGCCTGGGAAAGACTTTTTCAGAAGATACAGCCAGTGCATTACAGTCTCAGCCTTTCAGTCTCAATATTGACGAAAGCACATCTAACAGTGACAAAAGGATGTTAGCTGTATTAGCCAGTTATTTCAGCGTGGAACAGAAGAAAGTTGTGGTTGAACATCTTCGATCAGTTGAAGTCTTCAAGGTTGACACTAAGAGCATTCTTGCTGCTCTTGGTTCCCTTTTCACTGACATGAAATTACCATGGAAAAATTTAGTCTCCATTTTGATGGATTCGTGCAACGTGATGCGGGGTTCTAAGAATGGTCTGGAAGTTCAAATTCGGAGAGAGAGAGCTCCTAACTTGCTTGATATTGACGGGGATTCTTGTCATCATGTACATAATGCGTGCAAGAAATTCTGTTCCCCTTTTGAAGGATGGGTTGAAGGTCTAGCCAACGACTTACATAATGATTTGGTGTGGAGTACAGATCTAAGACAGCTTTTCAGTGAAATATGTGAGATGCTTGATACACCATTCACCATGCCAAAGAAGTTTATTCCTCACAGGTGGCTTTCTTGTTATGACACAAGCTTGGCCAACCTAGTCATGATGGATGCCTTTGCTGTATTCTACTATGGGTTCCTTAAGGAAGACGATAAAGAACTGTACCAGGAACCTGTAAATGGAATTGTGGACCAACAAAAATTGACAGCTGATGGCTTTAATAGATTAGACGAAATTTGGGCAGAGCTTGCGCAGAAGAAAACTACGGCAGATGGTAAGGAGAGAAAGCGCAGGATTATTGAAAAAGTCTTGTTCCAGTCCAAAAAGACCCATTTAATCATGTCATTATATTCTGCAGTCCTGGGTATGCTGAAAGAATTCACCTGCCTCCTTCAAACAAATACACCCATGATTCATGTGTTACACGACAAACAGGAGCAATTATTCTCCGATTTTCTGGCATGCTTTGTAAAAGCTGAAGTCATCGCTGGGAAATCTGCAGCTCAGTTGAAAGTGCTAAATTTGAATGATGGTAACCTGTTTGTCAATATCAAGGACATGTTTGTTGGAAGTAATGTGGAAGAAATCATTAAGAGTAGTCACCCAAAGGACACAATAGTAACAGAGTTTCTGAAGCAAGTTTCTGCAGCTTATGTTGCATGTGCTCAGCATTTGCAGAAAAAACTACCTCTTGATAGCAAGCTTCTTCGGTCAATTTCTGCTATTGACCCATCAGCAAGAGGCCACAGTGAAACTGTTAAATGTCTCAAATATTTAGGTGAGAGCTTGAGACCTTTCCTTACAGATGAAGAACAATCTAGTGTGTCACTTGAAGCTCATAGATTCCAGGTAGACTTGAGCCTAACAAGTCTAATTGACAGAAGTGTCCACGACGTTGATCAGTGGTGGGCAGCCTTTTGTAAACTTGCCAAAACAGCATTAACATGTTTCCATGGACCCATGGTGGAATCATCTTTCAACCTTATGGGTGACATAATTGATCCCCGGTCATCAAGAATGAATGTTAACACATTTAATGCATTCCAAACTGTAAAGTATGCACTTAAGGCCAGGAACACCACTGCCATCAAACTTTTTGCCAAGACAGATGTGAAACACACCAAAGTGGACAAATCATTGTGTATCAACATGAGGGCAGCAGCCAAGGAACAGAAGAGGCTGTGGGAGGAACAGAAGACATTAAAACAGAACAGACTAAAAAACATCAAATCTGCTGAAAAGGTGGTCCCTCCCAGTACAGTTGTTAGAAAAGGGATAAAGACTTTGGAGAAGGTTGCTCAGCAACAGAAGAGGAAAGCCATTGAAAGATTAACTGCATTACAAGCCCAAAAAAGGAAAAAGTAGACACTGTTCCAAGAAGTATGTCAGAAATTACATGTGATGGGACATTACCGTTAATGAAATGCAGTGTTTTATTATGACATACATGTATTCAACATGGCTGAATACTTTATTTTCTGTTGTGTGGCAGGTAAAAATACACTTTTATCCTTTATTTTTGTCGTTATTAATCTTGTATTAAATGCTCTCTAGTGCTTTCTCACTCCCCGAACCCCAAAGACCTGGTCCCGGCGGCCCCCAGACCCCCTGCTGATGTTCAGCTGATTTCAGAATTAGCTGTTGCCATGCCTGCAGTAAGCTTAACAACATCATGTAACAATCAAGTAAGTTTAGATCTCTTGGAAACCATGTCCTTTAACCCAATAGACCTCAATGACATTGAGCACAGTAATACTTTAACTGATGATAACCAGTATGAAATCAGTCACTGGTCTGACATTGACTCGCATCAATCCAAGTATTATTCACAATCAGCTTTTATCTCAGATCCTCTCATTCAACATAGCACTGACAATAACAATCTTTCACTACTACACCTTAATGCAAGAAGTCTTCGTAAACACTTCTCTGAAATATCGGCGTTCATCCACTCATTAAATCACACTTTCTCTATTATTGGTTTCTCTGAAAGCTGGCTAACATCATCAACAGATACACTGTTTGATTTACCTGGTTATAGATCTTTTACTTTATCACGTACTTCTCGCAGAGGGGGAGGCCTTGTAATGTATGTCGATCATAATATAAATTCTTGTTTCTTAAGAGATGATCTAAGTTTTATTGATGACTCCGGAAACTGAATGTCTCTTTGTCGAGCTACAGCTGCATGGAGCTGTATATATTGTTGGAATTATGTATCGTCCTAAAGATATCAACTATTTTAACTCCTGCTTAGTTAATACTCTTCAGAAATGTAGTAGGGAGAAGAAAAAATGTATAATTATGGGTGACTTTAACATAGATTTACTTAAGACAGACCGACATCCACCATCTAAAGAATTTCTTGATACAATGAAATCCTACTATTTTTTCCCCTTGATAACTAAACCTACACGTGCTCATTCAACCTCAGCAACACTTATAGACAACATATTTACAAATTTCCATAATAGCAATCTACTATCCGGTATTTTATTAACTGATATAACAGATCATTTTCCAATTTTCCATATTTTTAAATTACCAAAAGCAGAAAATGAAGAAAGTTCTATCAGCTTTCGCAAATCCACCTTCAATGAAAAGCAACAACTTCTCCGCTGTGTTCAAAGTGTCGACTGGCAAGCCCTTTTGCCTGATGATATTGATGCAAATTCTGCACTAACTTTATTTTCAGGACAGTTAACTGAGATCCATGATAAATGTTTTCCAGTCACCACTATAAACTATAACAAACGGCGTGCAATTATACAACCATGGATTACATCAGCCATTCTAACATCCGTGTATGAAAAAAACAGAATGTACCGTCTTAAACTAAAAACCAATGACCCCCTCACATTGTAAACAATACCGTTCTTACAGAAATAAACTGAACAGCTCCATTCGATATGCAAGAAAAAACTATTTCGAGAGTAAACTGAATAAATTTAATCATGATACAAAGAAAACGTGGAAAGTACTCAATGAAATTATGAATAGAAAACATGACCATAGTTTGCCAAAGACGTTCAATATAAACGGTAAAGTCACAGAAAATAACGAGTGTATAGCCAATGCCTTTAAAAAATACTTTAGCAATATTGCTGCAAAACTAGATGCAAATATACCAGATAAAAATATAAGTTTCGAAGAGTTTTTAAAACATCCTATCCAGCACAATTTCGTTTTCCCTACTGTATCGTCAAAAGATGTTAAATCAGTAATCCTAGATTTGAAGTCCTCTGCTGCCGCTGGAATTGATAACATCCGCCCTTCGCTTCTTAAGCTTGTTGTAGATTATATCTCTCTCCCATTATCCAAGATTGTAAATCTTTCATTTTCGTCTGGAATTTTTCCCGATGCCCTTAAGGTGGCCAAGGTATCTCCTGTGTTTAAAGCTGGACAAAAGGACCTAGTAGATAATTACCGACCGATTTCTGTTTTACCAGCGATTAGCAAAATATTTGAAAAAATAGTTGTTCAAAATGTTACACAACACCTAGATGAATATGAAATTATTAATAATAACCAGTACGGGTTTCGTGCCAACCATTCTACCGAATTTGCGGTACAATATTTGTATGAGAAACTAGTGAATGCTAAAGAGAATAATGAATACAGTGTAGTTACTTTTATTGATCTTTCAAAAGCATTTGACACGGTTAACCATGAAATTCTAATTCACAAACTAGACCACTATGGATTTCGAGGCATATCTAACTTATGGTTTAAGAATTATCTTTCCAACAGAATCCAATATGTATGTTATAACAATACACTTTCAAAATCCGAAAACGTTAGATGCGGTGTGCCCCAAGGATCTGTGTTAGGTCCCATACTTTTTTTTACTATACATCAATGATATCTCCAATGCATCAAATCTGCTTGACCTTATTTTATTTGCTGATGACACCAGTTGTAGTTACTCCTCGCATGACCCTGTTGACACTATCAACGTCACGAATCGCGAATTAGAGCAGATGCGTCTGTGGTTATGTGCCAGTAGGCTATCCCTGAATATACAAAAGACTAAATTTACGATTATATCACCAAACAATAAGAAGAGTAAAAGGCTGCCAAAGTTAATGATATTCCAGGAAGAAATGGAAAACGTAAATAGTTATAAATTTCTAGGCATATTCTTTAATGAAAAACTTAACTGGAAATCGCACAATAATTATATAAGCATGAAAATCTCACGGAATATTGGAGTAATGAACCATGTCAAACATAGTGTCAACAAAAAATCTCTTTTTATTTTGCTCTCATATACCCCTATTTAATTTATGCAAATACACTCTGGGGTAACACTTATAAAACGCATCTACAACCTATTGTCATATTACAAAAACGCGCCATTCGAACGATAAGCCTATCAGACCGCCTGACACACACAGCACCAATATTTGCTAGTCTCCATATATTACCATTGTCTCTCTTGAACACTTACTCGATATTACTCCTTTCCCACAGATTTTTTTATCAGCCTTTTAGAATCCCCAGAAGTTTACATAATCATCTACTGAAACTAAATTTAGTAACGCAGCGAAATACCAGACGTCATGCTCTAGATTTTTACGGACCACTATATCGTTCTAATTCATCTTCGTTTGCTCAAAACAGCGGGGCCTAGGGAAAGGAACATGCTACCAGGTAAACTACGTTGCATCGAGTCTATTTCACTATTTAAAACTAAACTAAAACAACATCTCCTGCAGCAAATAACAAATAAACGTTGTGCCTAGGGTATTGTTTCATTGTGTGTCGGCTTTGTTAATGATGCTATTCACTTTCTCTGTCCGCCATATATAGCATGTATTTGTATATTTCTATCGGGATAGATCAAGCTCCTTGGAGCTTTACTCCCGCCATATGTTTCTTTAATCTTGTATTAGTCTTATCGCATTCTAATATTCGTGTGTCCCGAGTAATATTTATAGCATCGTTTTGTGAGTGTCTGTTCGGGTGATCCCCGTGCTTTGATAAGAAAATTACAGAGCAGACACGAACAGACGAAATTGTGTTTCCTTTTTTTCTTCTTTTTTTTTACTTTTTTTTCTTCTTTTTTTTACTTTTTTTTCTTCACATACATCTAATATATCCTGTATATTTGTAGTTACTATAAGTTAAAGCGATAAGGCAAGATTTATGCATATGATATATATAGATATGGTGAATAAAGAAATCTGAAATCTGAAATAAGAGTCAGAAAGAGTGGACCCAACCCGTACCTTAAACTGACGATCTGATAAAAATTGTGATATAAATATAGGTAATCGACCTGTAAGACCCATATCCGTGAGGTCTTTTAAATACCATATTTCCATGTGGTGTCGTAAGCCTGCCTTTTCAGGGTCAAAAAATATGGACACCACATGATCATTATTAACAAAACCATCACGAATAAAAGTTTCAAATCGAACAAGGTGATCTAAAGTAGATCGACCTTGACGAAAACCACATTGAATGTTAGATAAAAGCTTGTTGGTTTCAAGAAACCAAACAAGTTTATCATTAATCATCCGTTCCATAGTCTTACAGACACAGCTGGTAAGAGCTATGGGACGGTAATTATTTGGATCAGTATGATCCTTACCCGGTTTAGGAACCGGGATAATACACGCCTCCCTCCATGACGGTGGAAAATTACCAGTTATCCAAATATCATTAAGCAAATCCAGAGAGTCTCCAATGGCTCAGGTGGTAAATGGTTCAGAAACTTATAATATACATTATCGGGACCACAAGGCAGTATCGTGGGCCTTTTTTAATGCAGTCTTAAGTTCTTCGATATTAAACGGACGATTATAATCTTCTAAATTTTTAGAAGAAAACGGCAATTTGGTTTTCTCCTTCTGGTTTTTAATATGCTGGAATTCTTTAGTATAGTTCTCAGAAGAAGATTTTTTTGGAAATCGTTTCAGCCAATTTTATTGGCCTATATCGGATGGAGAGGTTAACATATATCTCCATCTTTTAAATGCTGAACTTTGGCTTTATTATTTGTGCCCTAAAGTTTCTGAACCATGTTCCAGACCTTACGCATGGGTGTTTTTTGACGTAATGCCCGAAACAAAGTTCCGCCAAAAAGATCGTCTCTTGGACTTGAGTAATCGACGAGCCTTAGCTCTAAAATTACGAACCTGGTTTAAATTATTATCAGTAGGACAATGATTAAATCTGCGTTCAGCCTTTTTACGGTCCTTTATGGCTTTAACGACAGTCATTGTCGTACCAGGGTTTACTTTTTGGATTTGGGGTTTGTCGAGGTCTTAGGTATAGTTCTATTGGCAGCTCGTAATACAAGCTCGTTAAATTTTAACACAGGGTCATCTGCTGCTTTGAGGAATCTCTGGAGAGATATCAGCCTCACAGAAAATCCTCAAAGGCGATCCAATCTGCTTTATCGAATTTCCACCTAGCTACACGTTCTAAAGAATTAGAAGTGATATGTTCTAAGATAATAGGAAAATGGTCACTATCAAAAAGATCGTCATGCACCTTCCAAGAAAAAATCAAGGAGAAGTGGTGGATCTGTAATAGTGAGATCGATAGCAGAATAAGTGCCATTACCCGGATGTAAATAGGTATTAGAACCATCATTGAAATAACACAGTTCCTCCTTCGATAAGAAGTTTTCTACTATCTTGCCCTTATTATTTATGTTATTACCGCCCCATAGGGGGTTATGGGAATTAAAATCTCCCATAATTATATAAAGGTTTTGGCAATTGTTCTATTAAATTATGTAACTGCAAAGCTGACAAAGAAATGTTAGGAGGAATATACACTGAACATAATGTGATTGTATCAGACAACGAAGCTCTGTATCCAGAGGAACAGGGCTGTGAATAATATTGAATGTGATTGTATCAGATAACGAAGCTCTGTATCCAGAGGAACAGGGCTGTGAATAATATTGTTATTGATGAAGATAGAAGAGCCGCCTGTAGCTCGCTCTACTTCATTTAAGTAAGTACTGTATAATGAGTATTCTTTAAGAGTTGTCTTATCTTTGTCAGATGTCTTCAGGTGAGTTTCCTGATAACAAAGGGCAATAGGATTTAAGGATTGAACTAGCTGTGTTATTTCAATAAAATTTACCTTAAGACCTCGACAATTCCACTATATAATTTTCTCTAAAAAGACATTATGGAGGAAGGCGTATGAGAGATTTCTCTTTATGTTTGGACCTCGGACGACCCTTCCTTGGAGATCGGCTGTTAGATCTCTCTGGTGCGGGTGATGTATCCATTACCCTTATACTGATGTTGAAGGGCCAACGTTCTCCAACGATCCAAACCTATCAAAAGTTTTGGACAGGGTCCCTAGTGGCCTTAGAGGGACGCTCTGTAGGGCCACTAGGTTTATTATTTTTATTACGAGATTTATTTTCACACTTAGTTCTGACAGGTTTATTTTTGCTTTGATCAGGTTTAGGGTTATCAGTTTGTTTTGTAATATTGACTGGGTTTTTTTAGTTACTGTAGTGGTCTGGGTTGAACAAGAAGTACGGGTAGGTTGAGCAGCAGGTTGTTAAGAAGTTGGGTTGTCGTTTTTAATGGGCCAAGTCAAGGAGGTTTTTCTTTGACGAAAAGTGGGCGGTCCCTAGAGGAGGCCATATGATCTCCACCGCAATTACAACACTTAACTGTGTTGCTGCTGCCGAAACCATCATGACCCTTGCTGCCGCAACAGAAACAAATCAGTTTATTTTTACACTGGCCCTTGCCATGGCCAAACTTTTGACAGTTGAAACAACGTGTCGGGTTAGGTATATATAAGTCCACACTAACCCTATACGGGCCAATGTAAATATACGACGGAATAGATTAAGTGTTGAAGGTGAGAACATATGTATTTAGTTTAATGATGTTACCAGATTTCTTCACACTGAAGTGTTTCACTCTGGTAACACCCTACGATTTCAGTTCTGTGCAGATGTCCTCTTCTGATAAATCAATGATATCCTGATCTCTGTCACGTGTAATTCCCTGACAGCTGTTCAGGGAATGATGAGGGGATGTGTACACAGGAATATCAGTTATTTTGTTCAAAGCTAATAAACTGATGGATTGTTATTTCCGGAAACATGCAATGAGAATGTCTGCGGATCGTAATTTTTGACGTTTTTTAAAGTACCTGTTGATCGCTGCAAGGCCCTTTTAGGTACAAATGGATGAATTTTTGAGGCCGGCTTCTGTTTCTGAGAACTGTCCTGTCCGTTATCAACTGAGTCAGCCAAAACCTCTAATTTTCTCTTCTTATCAGCACTTGAAATCGACTGAGAGGAAGGCCTGGTAGTTATACTGGAGACATTAATTGAAAGGTTTGAGGACGACATGGCATATATATATAAATTTCACCCCATATGTTTCCCACCCACCACAGAGTGCCAACAAGGGCGATGCCTGAAACCTGGGAATACCCGGCAGGAAAGACACCAAGGATTCCATATGAGGTATACTCGAACAGATTGATTTATACCAAAGGTTAAATTCAATCTACTCGATTGACCCATGAGCCACCGCCTCAAAACGTAGTCCCGTAAACGAACTTTGAGAAATAACATTTTCTTTAAAGAGTTATGGAGAAATTCTGGGACAACGCAGAGGCAAGATATGACCAAGCCGATTGATCGGACCGGGCATATCCCACGTCCCGTCTCACTGCAAATAAGGGCCAAAGTGACCGGGCCCATCCGACCTCCCGTCTCACTCCAAGCAAGGGCCAAAGTGACGTGTTGGGCGTGAGGATCTCGCAAGACCAACGCGCCCTCAGCCACCAGGATCCCGTCCTCGGAGATTACGGGTCGCAACCCACGGCAAACGGGTCGCCCCCCGGTTGCCTCACACAACCCAGATGTGAGCCTATTATATTCACCGGCTCACACAGGAGAGCTCTAGGCTAGTCGTCTTTTACGACAAGCTTGCCTAGAGGGCTGAGGTCCTATTCTCATCACCCCGGAAAACCCACGGGGGGAGGGGGTCTTTAAAAGAAAAGAATTTGTATAAGACGGCTAGAAAGCGACTCTGAAGAGGATTTCCCCGTAACCAGTCTTGTCGAAGAGTCCAGGGTAAGTGCCAATTGACACGATTTGACGTTGAAGTTTATTTATTTAGTATTTATCGATTTATTTAATTGGTGTTTTACGCCGTACTCAAGACTATTTCACTTACACGACGGCGGCCAGCATTATGGTAGGAGGAAACCGGGCAGAGCCCCATTGGAAACCCAGGAGCATTTGTGGCTTGCTGACAGAACTTCCCAGGTTATATATTAACAATACTAATATAATAATATACCATAACGTTATTCGCCTCTACAGATTTTGAGGAAAAAAGGATACAGACACAGAAAGTGAGGAAGACTCTTCTGGACTCGACAAACCGTCCTTAATAGTGTTGGAGACCAAACAGTCCAAGGTAAGTGCTTGCATATTTCTTGTCCATTTTTTACGTTTATTATCAATATGATGAATGCTGTAAATACTAATAATAATATCATTATTATTATAATTATGGTTGTTATTAATACAAATTGGTGTTGCTGAAGGTTACATTGTTAGTGAGGTTCTGTTGTTTTTGCTTGTCTTTTGAAGATTGCTTCCGATCCGACATCTGAAATATCGTCATGTTCTGATTCTTCCAAGTTTGACTGGCGTGCTTCCCGGAGTACCCGGAAACTGCGGCACTACTATCTTCCCTTAAATAGAAAACCCAGAAGACAATTGAGGGACAACCTCTTGCCCGGAGTGCGGGAACCCCTTTACGAGATTGAACAGAAATCTAAGAGATATACACGTATTTTCACCATCCAAGATTGCATTTGTGAAGTCACGGCAGTAGGCAACCAGGGGGAGAGGGCTACCGTGCCCAATGTGCCATTAAATATTCGTGAGTGTAGACACACATCCCGTCAAGAAGCATAGGCTCAAGCAGACATCGAAGAAGTTTGCCAAAATGATTGCGGTGTTTTATGCCGAAAAGGACAGTCGAGCGCAAGAAACCAAGGCCCTTGCGACGTCGTATAAGGATTCCGCACAGTCTTCAGAATCGGAAAGCACCGTGGAGGCGTGGTCACTAATCCCTTCAAAACATTCCGAAGTAGAAATGGGTCCACCAGACAGTGATGCGTCATCAGGAAGAAAAGATGATTCTGAAGCAGAAATGGGTCCACCAGATAGTGCTGCACCATCAGGAAAAGATTTTCCGGCAAAAGACATTGTGTCTCCACCTGTGGTACCCCCGCATGCTGAGAACCTACTGGAGACTTTCTGCGACTGGTTGTAGTCCTTTAATGGGGGGTTAAGGAAGAAAACAGTTGCAGAACAACACAGTTCTCATGTTCGGAAGATATGGGGATAGATGAATATAAAGTGGTCCAATGCATGGAATGAATGAATGAATGATTATGGCTTAACGCCACATCGGCAATATTTCAGCCATATCGTGGCGAGAACAAGGTGAAAACAAGAGACGGTTAAGGTTTTCGAAATGATGTTGAGAACATCAAAAATAAAACAAAAAGTACAGGCATGTTTATATGTATATGCAGGCATGAAAGCTATAACTTTTTATCTATAAATATTAAAGACAATTGACATTATATTTTATGATATGGGCCAATGGCCTTCAAATATTTTACAACATCGTCAGCGATTCTGTCAAATAATTCATATGTAGAGTTGACTGAGTAGAACCTTTGCCGAACATGAGCAAAGTCTACACAGTCAACCAAGGTATGTTTTGATGCCGTATTCTGCATCACTTTCAACACACTCGGGAGCACTGCCCCCATCTAACATGAAATTGTGTGTTAGATGAGAATGCCCAACACAACACCTTGTTAAAACTATTTGGTCTCTACGAGACATTTGGTAAGTATAGGTATTATAGCCAATGACGGGATGAATAGCATGCAATTTATTATGGATCTGCAAGTCCCATTCACCCTGCCAAAGGCGACGAATATATTTAAGAATATTAGACGTTATGACAGTATACGGGATTTTAACCCGAGATATAGGTTTATACAGGGCAGCTTTCGCCTCCCTGTCCACAACTGTGTTTCCATGGATGTCAGTGTGACTTGGTATCCAACAGAATATAATATCTTTACCTCTTTTAATTATTTCTTTTTATGTTTGGCTATGATCTCAAGTATCAATGGATTTTTAAATTTATTCTGAATTGCCAAAAGGCAAGACAGCGAGTCGCTGCATATCACGGCCCTCTGGGCATGCCCAAAGGAAACATATGATAAGGCCAGGAGTATAGCTCTGGCCTCTGCAGAAAAGATAGAAGATGAAGGTGACAAACGAAGAGAAGTGACCCGCTGACCTAAGACAGCCGCAGCCGCAACCCTGTTCCCATCCTCTGACCCCTCAGTATATATAAATTTATAATCCATATAATCAGCCTTGATTTCAGCAAAACCTTGCTGAATTATAAGAGGATTTGTACTTGATTTATGATATTTACGTAGATCAAATATTAGTTGACGGCGTGGAGGAAGCCAGGGAGGGGACTCCGGAAAAGACACTGGAGCTATGTCCTCCAGCTTAAGGTTAGCACCCACAATATGGTCCCGTATACGAAGACCAAGCGGAGGGATCTTGTCAGGACATTTATTACATTTATCTACATATAATGGATTGAAAACACAGTCGTAGGCAGGGTTTGTTGGATGAGCTTTAAGCTTAGTAGCATATTGAAGGCTCAGTTTTACACGTCGGGGATATAAAGATGGCTCATTTGCCTCTACGAATAAACTTTCTACAGGGGAGGTTCTAAAAGCACCAAGGCTGAGCCTCAAACCTTGGTGATGAACAGGATCCAACATTTTAATATACGACTTCCTAGCGGAACCGTAAATAATGGGCCCATAGTCCAATTTAGACCTCACCAGAGAACGATATAAATTAAGTAAAACTGATTCTTCAGCACCCCAATCGTTGCTAGACACGACCTTAATTATATCGAGAGCCTTTGTACATTTAGCCTTAAGCATTTTTATATGAGGTATAAAAGATAGTTTACTATCAAATATTATACCTAAAAATTTAGTTTCTCTAACACTTTTAATCTGTTCACCACAAACATTAAGCTCAAGATGAAGTTTCCGTTTATTATAAAAATGCATACCGACGGTTTTAGACGTTGAAAATCTAAAACCGTTTTCAGTTGCCCATTTCTCGATTTTATTGAGACAAAGCTGCAACTGACGTTCGATATTATTCATATTCTTAGCTCTGTAGCATATAAGGAAATCATCCACGTATAAAGAACCCTCTGTGCCACATGTTAATGTTTTTGCTAGGCTATTTATTTTTATGCTAACCAGAGTTGGTGATAGAATGCTACCCTGGAGTACACCAATTTCCTGCGCATTAGAGTCAGAAAGAGTGGACCCAACTCGTAACTTAAACACAAGATCAGATAAAAATTGATATAAATATAGGTAAACGACCTTGAAGACCCATATCCGTGAGGTATTTTATAATACCATATTTCCATGTGGTGTCGTAGGCCTTTTCAAGGTCAAAAAATATGGACACCACATGTTCGTTATTGATGAATCCATGGCGAATAAAGATTACGAATCGAACAAGGTGATCCATGGTAGATATACCTTGCCGAAAACCACATTGAATATCGGAAAGTAACTTGTTGGTTTCAAGAAACCTAACAAGTAATATCATTAATTCATAGTCTTACAGAAGCAGCTGGTAAGAGCTATGGGACGGTAATTATTTGGATCATTATGATCCTTACCCGGTCTAGGAACCGGGATAATACAGGCCTCCCTCCATTATGGTGGAAAATTAAAAGTTATCCAAATATCATTAAGCAAGTCCAAGGCAGTCTCCAGTGGCCCAGGTGGTAAATGATTTAGAAACTTATAATATACGTTATCAGGACCACGGGCAGTATCGTGGGCCTTTCTTAATGCAGTCTTAAGTTCCTCGATATTAAAAGGATGATTATAATCTTCTAAATTCTTAGAAGAAAAGGGCAATTTAATTTTCTCCTTCCGGTTTTTCATATGTTGGAATTCTTTACTATAATTCCCAAAGGAAGATTTCTTTAAAATTGTCTCAGCTGGTTTATCAGCAATATTGGGTGGAGAAGTTAATATATTATCTCCATCTATTAAATGCTGAACTTTTGTTTCATTATTTTTGCCCTTAAGTTTCTGAATCATGTTCCACACCTTACGCATGGGTGTTTTTGACGTAATGCCCGAAACAAAGTTCCGCCAACAAGATCATTTCTTGGACTTGAGTAATCGACGAGCCTTAGTTCGAAATATACGAGCGTGGCTTAAGTTATCAGTAGGACATATATTGAAATTTCGCTCGGCCTTTTTGCGGTCTTTAATCGCTTTGGGACAGTCCTTATCATACCAGGGTTTGCTTTCGGATTTGGGATTTGTCGAGGTTTTAGGGATAGTTCTATCGGCAGCTCGTAAAACAAGCTCGTTAAATTTTAATATAGGATCATTTGCTGCATTGAGAGTCTCTGGAGTGATATCAGCCTCACAGAACATCTCAAATGCGATCCAATCTGCTTTATTTCCACCCAGCTACACGTTGTAAAGAATTAGAAGTGATATGCTCTAGGATAATAAGAAAATGGTCACTACCACAAAGATCGTCATGCACCTTCCTAGAAAAATCAAGGAGAGGTGATGGATCTGTGATAGTGAGATCGATAGCAGAATAAGTGCCATTACCCGGATGTAAATAGGTTTTAGAACCACCATTGAAATAACACAGTTTTTCCTTACATAAGAAGTCTTCTACTATCTTGACCTTATTATTTATGTTATTACTGCCCCATAGAGGGTTATGGGAATTAAAATCTCTCATTACAATAAACGGTTTAGGTAATTGTTCTGTAAGATTATGTAACTGAGAAGCTGACAAAGAAGTGTTTGGAGGTATATACACCGAACATAATGTGACTGTTTTACACAATGAAACACGATCTGCCACAGCCTGAAGCTCTGTATGCAGAGCAACAGGGCTGTGGATAATACTGTTATTGATGAATATTTGAGAAGCCGCCTGCAGCTCGCTCTTCTTCATTGGAATAAGTACTATATAATGAATAATTTTACGAGTTATTTTATCTTTGTCAGATCAGGTGAGATTCCTCTCCAAGTAAGGGCCAAAGTCGCGTGTTGGGCGTGAGGATCTCGCAAGACTAGCACGGCATCAGCCACCAGGATCCCGTCCTCGTAGATTACAGGTCGCAACCCACGGGAAACAAGTCGCTTCCCGGTTGCCTCTCACACAACCGAGAAGATGTGAGCCTATTATATTCACCGCAGGAGAGCTCTAGGTTAGTCGACTTTCACGACAAGCTTACCTAGAGGGCTGAGGTCCTATTCTTTTTACCCCAGAAACCCCACGGGGGACCAATGCATGCATACTGTCGGCATTCGAAGGTGGATTAACCAGCAAATGAAGGTGAATGTGCTCGCACCAGGGACAATCATGTCGTACACGTCTTCGTACGCATTGTGGGCAAAATTTTGTGAGGAGAATGGCGTAGAGGGGGCCGCCGACGTTATCCCGAGGCTACCTCAATGGAATGGCTCCATCAGGAAAATGTCAAGAGCCGACAAATGGGAAAAGACAGTAAAACAGACTGACGTGTTTGTAACGCCTAAAACGTAAAAAAAAGGTGATAATTGTTCCCTGACACGTCGTGCCATCTCCACCTTGACTGGACAACATGGAGGTTCCCTTAGCATACAGCTGTATTTGGACGTGGTGGCATATTTGGGATTCTGCTATGCACTGGGCAACGGTCCGGTGCGGTTGTAAATATGACGTGGAACGATTTCAATCGCGCTCTTCAGAGCAGCAAGGGGCAGGACGGGGATGTGGTTGTCAGTGTTGTGCATTACAAGACCTCCTACCACCGGTCGGAGCATCTTTCTCTCTCGAAACATGTCTTCCAGCAGTTGACCCATTACATCCGGTCATTGCGACCATCTACTGAAGACCGGTGAGTGCTTGTCCGCCAGTCAAAGAGAAGAGGGTTCCTCAACACAAAAATTATCATCCTGATTAATTCCCGCTATGACAGAGTATTGCGTAAGAAAATAAACGCAACCATAATTCGAAAATCGGTGACCACTCAAATGTGGTCAAAGCATCCCGAACTAAGAGGAGAGCTCTCCCGAGACATGAACCATAGTGAGAAAACAGCCGGGGGAATACTATGCACTTCACCTGGGAAGGGCGCGCACGAAGGAAATAGCAGGCAAGACCGGGGCAGCCATGGGTGACAAGGAGCCTACAACCTCTGGAGTGGTTCCCGAGAAGCGTGAATCCTCACCAGAAAGGCAATCCCTCCCTGAACCCAAAGGTAAGTACAATTGGTGAACTAGCCAGCATATCCGGCACCAGATATGTCTGCATTGAGTCCGGCCTGCTAATAGGAGACACCCAAATTATATGCTTTTAATGTTCCAGATGTAATTCAAGTTTTCCAATGTTTAGAAGCCCTATATTTTTTTGCATTCTTTCAGTAATCGACAGGTATCCTCCTTTGAAACGGGGAATGCACGCCATGATGTCTTCGGACGAAGAAAGCAGAGAGGATAAACATAAGGGCAAGGGCAAGGGAAAAGGGCAGGGGAAGTGCAAGGAGCCTGTCTTCCCTACCGAGGGGAAAAAGTAAGTTTCACTATGGCTGTGGGTTTCCCCGGGCTGTGCCCGGTTTCCTCTCGCCAACATGCTAGTGGTCGTCATATAAGTAAAATATCCGTGAATAGGGCGTAAAACACCAGTTTTATTGTTTTATTTTATTTATAAAAGTTTTATTGTGGAATTGTGTCTTGGGGACATATGCCAAATTCGTGATGACAATTTTTTGATCGAAATGGCTTTTCTTCATTTCCAGATACAGAAGAAGACGTGAACAAAGCCCTGGCCAGCATGGGTGCTGCACCACTGTCACCAGACGGGAAAATGTCCGGCTCTCCGGAGGCGCAACGTGGTGAGTATATTTTACATATTTTCAAAGACACGTAGAAGAATAAATAGGTGGTTAAATGGAAGAAAAGATTTTATAACTGCTGCATTGGTGAATTATTTTTCAGAACTGACTTATCTTCATTTGGCAGCAAGTATAAGCCAGCTTCCACAGCCCTATCCGACCATCACCCCAGGCGATGCTTCACGAAGGAAGATGTCGCCGTACTACTCGAAGTGTGCTCGAGCAAATGGTCCCTTTTGGTTCCCCTTTCGTCTCATCAGATGTGGACCCTGCTCGGCAGCGGTGAGAAGGGGCCTCATTTGCTTGAGAGGTATTATATGAAACAGTTAATGGGCCAAGTAAAAGTCGTTTGGACCCCCACAGAAACAGTGGTTTTCCTTATAACATTGGCATACGTAGATGTAGTAAGGCCATGCGTGACAGAGACCAGACGCTTCGCTTCCTGGTATGAGATATTGTTTTTACACTTTAGGGTTATGATTTCTTTTTCTTTTTTGAAGAGAGGGCAGTCCTTGGAAGAGGCCATGTGGGCTCCGCGACAATTGAAACATTTTATTGTATTTGTGCAGTCAAATCCCTCATGTCCTGCTTCCGCACATCTAAAGCAGACCAGTGTGTTGCGGCATTGACTCCTGCCGTGACCAAACCGCTGGCAGGAGAAACACCGGGTGGGGTTGGGTATAAATAACTCCACCCTTACACTATATGGCCCGATAAATATAGATGACGGAAGTGCCGGTTTATTGAAAGTTAACATATATGTGTTTGTTTTAATGAGATTCCCATCTCTTTTAATTACAAAACGTTTCACTTTTATCACTCCTTGGTTTTTTAGTTCTTCAGTTATTTTTTCTTCAGTTAGTTCGAAAAGGTCTTGGTCTCTGTCACGAATTATGCCATGACAGCAGTTTAATGTATTATGTGGAGAAACAGAAACAGGCTGCTCTCCTATATTTTGAATTTTCAGCAAATTGATATATTGTTGTTTTCTGGAAACTTCCAGCAAAATGTTTCCAGATTTCATTTTTTTAACCTGTTTTAATGTCCCTGCGTAACTTTCTAATGTTTTTTTTAATACGAATGGATTGATTTTCATTTTGCCTTCAGTTTTATTGGATATAACTAAAAATGTAGGAAAGTAATCTTTTTCTGTTTCTATTTCTAGTGGAATTTCATTTCTCCTTTTTTTACCAACGACTGTTGAAGGTTGAGACGAGGCCATGATGTATATTTTATTAATTTCACCGTACGTGCTCCCCACCCGCCACGGAGTGCCAACAAGGGCGAATCTACCTCTGCGGATGACCAGCAGAGAATAAAAACAGGGAATCCACGCAAGGTATGCTCGAACAGATTGAGTTATACCAAAAGGTTAAATTCAATCTACTCGACTGACCCATTAGCCACCGCCTTCTACACTGACCCCGAACAAGAACACCTGGGGAAAACCCAACTTTACATCACAGAACGTGAAAGAATAACTGGATCAAGTGTAGGGCTTGACGTGACCAGCCGATTGATCGGACCGGGCCCATCCGACCTCCCGTCTCTCTCCAAGTAAGGGCCAAAGTGGCGTGTTAGGCGTGAGGATCTCGCAAGACCAGCACGCCCTCAGCCACCAGGATCCCGTCCTCGGAGATTATGGGTCGCAACCCACGGCAAACGGGTTGCCTCACACAACCGAGATGTGAGCCTATTATATTCACCGGCTCACACAGGAGAGCTCTAGGCTAGTCGTCTTTTACGACAAGCTTGCCTAGAGGGCTGAGGTCCTATTCTCATCACCCCGGAAAACCCACGGGGGGGGGGGGAGGTCTTTAAAAGAA
Source organism: Liolophura sinensis (assembly GCF_032854445.1). Classification (NCBI taxonomy): domain Eukaryota; kingdom Metazoa; phylum Mollusca; class Polyplacophora; order Chitonida; family Chitonidae; genus Liolophura; species Liolophura sinensis. The sequence goes on along the minus strand of NC_088298.1, from coordinate 278,328 downwards.
AAGAATTTGTATAAGACGGCTAGAAAGCGACTTTGAATAGGATTTCCCCGTAACCAGTCTTGTCGAAGAGTCCAGGGTAAGTGCCAATTGACACGATTTGACGTTGAAGTTTATTTATTTAGTATTTATTGATTTATTTAATTGGTGTTTTACGCCGTACTCAAGACTATTTCACTTACACGACGGCGGCCAGCATTATGGTAGGAGGAAACCGGGCAGAGCCCCATTGGAAACCCACGACCATCCGCAGGTTGCTGACAGACCTTCTGACGTACGGCCGCAGAGGAAGCCAGCATGAGCTGGAGTTGAACTCACAGCGACACCTTGAGGTTTTCATGTGATAGTATTACCACAGGTGATATTTATTAGGGTTATTAAGTGCATTTTTTTCAATTGGTGTTTTATGCCGTACTGAAGAATATTTGGTGGTAGGGCATTGTGGTGGGAGGAAACCGGACAGAACCCTGGGGAAACCCAGGAGCATCCGCCGCTTGCTGACAGAACTTCCCAGGTTATATATTAACAATACTAATATAATAATATACCATAACGTTATTCGCCTCTACAGATTTTGAGGAAAAAAGGATACAGACACAGAAAGTGAGGAAGACTCTTCTGGACTCGACAAACCGTCCTTAATAGTGTTGGAGACCAAACAGTCCAAGGTAAGTGCTTGCATATTTCTTGTCCATTTTTTACGTTTATTATCAATATGATGAATGCTGTAAATACTAATAATAATAATATCATTATTACTATAATTATGGTTGTTATTAATATAAATTGGTGTTGCTGAAGGTTACATTGTTAGTGAGGTTCTGTTTGCTTGTATTTTGAAGATTGCTTCCGATCCGACATCTGAAATATCGTCATGTTCTGATTCTTCCAAGTTTGACTGGCGTGCTGCCCGGTGTACCCGGAAGCGGCGGCACTACTATCTTCCCTTAAATAGAAAACCCAGAAGACAATTGAGGGACAACCTCTTGCCCGGAGTGCGGGAACCCCTTTACGAGATTGAACAGAAATCTAAGAGATATACACGTATTTTCACCATCCAAGATTGCATTTGTGAAGTCACGGCAGTAGGCAACCAGGGGGAGAGGGCTACCGTGCCCAATGTGCCATTAAATATTCGTGAGTGTAGACACACATCCCGTCAAGAAGCATAGGCTCAAGCGGACAGGGAAGAAGTTCGCCAAAATGATGGCGGTGTTTTATGCCGAAAAGGACAGTCGAGCGCAAGAAACCAAGGCCCTTGCGACGTCGTATAAGAAGGATTCCGCACAGTCTTCAGAATCGGAAAGCACCGTGGAGGCGTGGTCACTAATCCCTTCAAAACATTCCGAAGTAGAAATGGGTCCACCAGACAGTGATGCGTCATCAGGAAGAAAAGATGATTCTGAAGCAGAAATGGGTCCACCAGATAGTGCTGCACCATCAGGAAAAGATTTTCCGGCAAAAGACATTGTGTCTCCACCTGTGGTACCCACGCATGCTGAGAACCTACTGGAGACTTTCTGCGACTGGTTGTAGTCCTTTAATGGGGGGTTAAGGAAGAAAACAGTTGCAGAACAACACAATTCTCATGTTCGGAAGATATGGGGATAGATGAATATAAAGTGGACCAATGCATGGAATGAATGAATGAATGATTATGGCTTAACGCCACATCGGCAATATTTCAGCCATATCGTGGCGAGAACAAGGTGAAAACATGAGATGGTTAAGGTTTTCGAAATGATGTTGAGAACATCAAAAATAAAACAAAAAGTACAGGCATGTTTATATGTATATGCAGGCATGAAAGCTATAACTTTTTATCTATAAATATTAAAGACAATTGACATTATATTTTATGATATGGGCCAATGGCCTTCAAATATTTTACAACATCGTCAGCGATTCTGTCAAATAATTCATATATAGAGTTGACTGAGTAGAACCTTTGCCGAACATGAGCAAAGTCTACACAGTCAACCAGAGTATGTTTTGATGCCGTATTCTGCATCACTTTCAACACACTCGGGAGCACTGCCCCCATCTAACATGAAATTGTGTGTTAGATGAGAATGCCCAACACAACACCTTGTTAAAACTATTTGGTCTCTACGAGACATTTGGTAAGTATAGGTATTATAGCCAATGACGGGATGAATAGCATGCAATTTATTATGGATCTGCAAGTCCCATTCACCCTGGCACAGGCGACGAATATATTTAAGAATATTAGACGTTATGACAGTATACGGGATTTTAACCCGAGATATAGGTTTATACAGGGCAGCTTTCGCCTCCCTGTCCACAACTGTGTTTCCATGGATGTCAGTGTGACTTGGTATCCAACAGAATATAATATCTTTACCTCCTTTTAATTATTTCTTTTTATGTTTGGCTATGATCTCAAGTATCAATGGATTTTTAAATTTATTCTGAATTGCCAAAAGGCAAGACAGCGAGTCGCTGCATATCACGGCCCTCTGGGCATGCCCAGAGGAAACATATGATAAGCCGAGGAGTATAGCTCTGCCCTATGCAGAAAAGATAGGTCAGCGGGTCACTTCTCTTCGTTTGTCACCTTCATTTTATAAGACAGCCGCTGCCGCAACCCTGTTCCCATCCTCTGACCCCTCAGTATATATAAATTCATAATCCATATAATCAGCCTTGATTTCAGCAAAACCTTGCTGAATTATAAGAGAATTTGTACTTGATTTATGATATTTACGTAGATCAAATATTAGTTGACAGCGTGGAGGAAGCCAGGGAGGGGACTCCGGAAAAGACACTGGAGCTATGTCCTCCAGCTTAAGGTTAGCACCCACAATATGGTCCCGTATACGAAGACCGAGCGGAGGGATCTTGTTAGGACATTTAGTATGTTTCTCTACATATAATGGATTGAAAACACAGTCGTAGGCAGGGTTTGTTGGATGAGCTTTAAGCTTAGTAGCATATTGAAGGCTCAGTTTTACACGTCGGGGATATAAAGATGGCTCATTTGCCTCTACGAATAAACTTTCTACAGGGGAGGTTCTAAAAGCACCAAGGCTGAGCCTCAAACCTTGGTGATGAACAGGATCCAACATTTTAATATACGACTTCCTAGCGGGAACCGTAAATGATGGACCCATAGTCCAATTTAGACCTCACCAGAGAACGACATAAATTAAGTAAAACTGATCCATCAGCACCCCAATCGTTGCTAGACACGACCTTAATTATATCGAGAGCCTTTGTACATTAGCCTTAAGCATTTTAATATGAGGTATAAAAGATAGTTTACTGTCAAATATTATACCTAAAAATTTGGTTTCTCCAACACTTTTAATCTGTTCACCGCAAAAATTAAGCTCAGGGTCAAGATGAAGTTTCCGTTTATTATAAAAATGCATACCAAACGGTTTTAGACGTTGAAAATCTAAAACCGTTTTCAGTTGCCCATCTCTCGATTTTATTGAGAAAAAGCTGCAACTGACGTTCGATATTATTCATATTCTTAGCTCTGTAGCATATAAGGAAATCATCCACGTATAAAGAAACCCTCTGTGCCACATGTTAATGTTTTTGCTAAGGCTATTTATTTTTATGCTAAACAGAGTTGGTGATAGAATGCTACCCTGGAGTACACCAATTTCCTGCGCATTAGAGTCAGAAAGAGTGGACCCAACTCGTAACTTAAACACAAGATCAGATAAAAATTGATATAAATATAGGTAACGACCTTGAAGACCCATATCCGTGAGGTATTTTATAATACCATATTTCCATGTGGTGTCGTAGGCCTTTTCAAGGTCAAAAAATATGGACACCACATGTTCGTTATTGATGAATCCATGGCGAAAAAAGATTACGAATCGAACAAGGTGATCCATGGTAGATATACCTTGCCGAAAACCACATTGAATATCGGAAAGTAACTTGTTGGTTTCAAGAAACCTAACAAGTAATATCATTAATCCATAGTCTTACAGAAGCAGCTGGTAAGAGCTATGGGACGGTAATTATTTGGATCTTTATGATCCTTACCCGGTCTAGGGACCGGGATAATACAGGCCTCCCTCCATTATGGTGGAAAATTACAGTTATCCAAATATCATTAAGCAAGCCCAAGGCAGTCTCCAGTGGCTCAGGTGGTAAATGATTTAGAAACTTATAATATACGTTATCAGACCACGGGCAGTATCGTGGGCCTTTCTTAATGCAGTCTTAAGTTCCTCGATATTAAAAGGATGATTATAATCTTCTAAATTCTTAGAAGAAAAGGGCAATTTAATTTTCCTCCTTCTGGTTTTTCATATGTTGGAATTTTTTTACTATAATTCCCAAAGGAAGATTTCTTTAAAATTGTCTCAGCTAGTTTATCAGCAATATTGGGTGGAGAAGTTAATATATTATCTCCATCTATTAAATGCTGAACTTTTGTTTCATTATTTTTGCCCTTAAGTTTCTGAACCATGTTCCACACCTTTACGCATGGGTGTTTTTTGACGTAATGCCCGAAACAAAGTTCCGCCAACAAGATCATTTCTTGGACTTGAGTAATCGACGAGCCTTAGTTTGAAATATACGTCCTACGTGGATTAATATCAGTAGGACATATATTGAAATTTCGCTCGGCCTTTTTGCGGTCTTTAATCGCTTTGGGACAGTCCTTATCATACCAGGGTTTGCTTTCGGATTTGGGATTTGTCGAGGTTTTAGGGATAGTTCTATCGGCAGCTCGTAAAACAAGCTCGTTAAATTTTAATATAGGATCATTTGCTGCATTGAGAGTCTCTGGAGTGATATCAGCCTCACAGAACATCTCAAATGCGATCCAATCTGCTTTATTTCCACCCAGCTACACGTTGTAAAGAATTAGAAGTGATATGCTCTAGGATAATAAGAAAATGGTGACTACCACAAAGATCGTCATGCATCTTCCTAGAAAAATCAAGGAGAAGTGATGGATCTGTGATAGTGAGATCGATAGCAGAATAAGTGCCATTACCCGGATGTAAATAGGTTTTAGAACCACCATTGAAATAACACAGTTCTTCCTTACATAAGAAGTCTTCTACTATCTTGACCTTATTATTTATGTTATTACTGCCCCATAGAGGGTTATGGGAATTAAAATCTCTCATTACAATAAACGGTTTAGGTAATTGTTCTGTAAGATTATGTAACTGAGAAGCTGACAAAGAAGTGTTTGGAGGTATATACACCGAACATAATGTGACTGTTTTACACAATGAAACACGATCTGCCACAGCCTGAAGCTCTGTATGCAGAGCAACAGGGCTGTGGATAATACTGTTATTGATGAATATTTGAGAAGCCGCCTGCAGCTCGCTCTTCTTCATTGGAATAAGTACTATATAATGAATAATTTTACGAGTTGTTTTATCTTTGTCATATCAGGTGAGATTCCTCTCCAAGTAAGGGCCGAAGTCGCGTGTTGGGCGTGAGGATCTCGCAAGACTAGCACGGCATCAGCCACCAGGATCCCGTCCTCGTAGATTACAGGTCGCAACCCACGGGAAACAAGTCGCTTCCCGGTTGCCTCTCACACAACCGAGAAGATGTGAGCCTATTATATTCACCGCAGGAGAGCTCTAGGTTAGTCGACTTTCACGACAAGCTTACCTAGAGGGCTGAGGTCCTATTCTTTTTACCCCAGAAACCCCACGGGGGACCAATGCATGCATACTGTCGGCATTCGAAGGTGGATTGACCAGCAAATGAAGGTGAATGTGCTCGCACCAGGGACAATCATGTCGTACACGTCTTCGTACGCATTGTGGGCAAAATTTTGTGAGGAGAATGGCGTAGAGGGGGCCGCCGACGTTATCCCGAGGCTACCTCAATGGAATGGCTCCATCAGGAAAATGTCAAGAGCCGACAAATGGGAAAAGACAGTAAAACAGGCTGACGTGTTTGTAACGCCTAAAACGTCAAAAAAGGTGATAATTGTTCCCTGACACGTCGTGCCATCTCCACCTTGACTGGACAACACGGAGGTTCCCTTAGCATACAGCTGTATTTGGACGTGGTGGCATATTTGGGATTCTGCTATGCACTGGGCAACGGTCCGGTGCGGTTGTAAATATGACGTGGAACGATTTCAATCGCGCTCTTCAGAGCAGCAAGGGGCAGGACGGGGATGTGGTTGTCAGCGTTGCGCATTACAAGACCTCCTACCACCGGTCGGAGCATCTTTCTCTCTCGAAACATGTCTTCCAGCAGTTGACCCATTACATCCGGTCATTGCGACCATCTACTGAAGACCGGTGAGTGCTTGTCCGCCAGTCAAAGAGAAGAGGGTTCCTCAACACAAAAATTATCATCCTGATTAATTCCCGCTATGACAGAGTATTGCGTAAGAAAATAAACGCAACCATAATTCGAAAATCGGTGACCACTCAAATGTGGTCAAAGCATCCCGAACTAAGAGGAGAGCTCTCCCGAGACATGAACCATAGTGAGAAAACAGCCGGGGGAATACTATGCACTTCACCTGGGAAGGGCGCGCACGAAGGAAATAGCAGGCAAGACCGGGGCAGCCATGGGTGACAAGGAGCCTACAACCTCTGGAGTGGTTCCCGAGAAGCGTGAATCCTCACCAGAAAGGCAATCCCTCCCTGAACCCAAAGGTAAGTACAATTGGTGAACTAGCCAGCATATCCGGCACCAGATATGTCTGCATTGAGTCCGGCCTGCTAATAGGAGACACCCAAATTATATGCTTTTAATGTTCCAGATGTAATTCAAGTTTTCCAATGTTTAGAAGCCCTATATTTTTTTGCATTCTTTCAGTAATCGACAGGTATCCTCCTTTGAAACGGGGAATGCACGCCATGATGTCTTCGGACGAAGAAAGCAGAGAGGATAAACATAAGGGCAAGGGCAAGGGAAAAGGGCAGGGGAAGTGCAAGGAGCCTGTCTTCCCTACCGAGGGGAAAAAGTAAGTTTCACTATGGCTGTGGGTTTCCCCGGGCTGTGCCCGGTTTCCTCTCGCCAACATGCTAGTGGTCGTCATATAAGTAAAATATCCGTGAATAGGGCGTAAAACACCAGTTTTATTGTTTTATTTTATTTATAAAAGTTTTATTGTGGAATTGTGTCTTGGGGACATATGCCAAATTCGTGATGACAATTTTTTGATCGAAATGGCTTTTCTTCATTTCCAGATACAGAAGAAGACGTGAACAAAGCCCTGGCCAGCATGGGTGCTGCACCACTGTCACCAGACGGGAAAATGTCCGGCTCTCCGGAGGCGCAACGTGGTGAGTATATTTTACATATTTTCAAAGACACGTAGAAGAATAAATAGGTGGTTAAATGGAAGAAAAGATTTTATAACTGCTGCATTGGTGAATTATTTTTCAGAACTGACTTATCTTCATTTGGCAGCAAGTATAAGCCAGCTTCCACAGCCCTATCCGACCATCACCCCAGGCGATGCTTCACGAAGGAAGATGTCGCCGTACTACTCGAAGTGTGCTCGAGCAAATGGTCCCTTTTGGTCCCCCTTTCGTCTCATCAGATGTGGACCCTGCTCGGCAGCGGTGAGAAGGGGCCTCATTTGCTTGAGAGGTATTATATGAAATAGTTAACGGACAGTATTCGAACTGAAATCAGACGCAGAAAAAAAAAACATTCTCAAGAAAAAGTCATTGGAAGACTTTAGAATGTAAGTTATGCATGGGCGGTTAGGTTTATTTATTTCATTGGTGTTATACGCCGTACTCAAGAATATTATCTCATCACAGGAAACCGGGCAGAGCCCGGGCGAAACCCACGAGCATCTGCATGTTGCTGGCAGACCGTCCCACGTACGGCCGTTAGTAGTTAGTAGCGAATCGGTGTTGTAAATTACCTCTAAAACGGTAAATGTTAAAAATGTAGAATTGTGGCAGTTCTGTATCGGCGATTGCCGAGCGGAAAGAACGAATTAGCGAATATGTGTTGTATAATAACTGTAAACCGTTAAATGTATGTATTTTTATTGGTGTTTTACGCCGTACTCAAGAATATTTCACTTATACGACGGCGGCCAGCATTATGGTGGGTGGGGAAACCCAGAACCATCCGCATACGCTAGCGCGCTAACCGACTGAGCCACGGAGGCCCCGAACCGTTAAATGTATGAGGTGTGAGTGAAATTGTTAAAAACGTAGAGTTGTGGCAGTTCTGTATCGGCGATTGCCGAGGGGAAAGAACTATGTAGCAATTAGGTGTTGTATAATAACTTTAAACGTTGGAATGTATGAGGTGTGAGCGACAGTGTAAAAACAATGTACCTACCTCCAAAAAAAAAGGAAAAAAAAAAGATCATCTCCAGGGGAAGCTTTCACGTAGCGATGGTCGGAAACAACTTGGAAAAAGTCGGCTAATGTCCCCTTAAAGAAATACAGCGTGTATGATGCAGGATGGTGGTGTGCTTATCGAGTTGAGATTTTTTGCTGTCGGGAATGTGTGGCGGATGTGCTACTTGTGGTATGGGAATGTTGGGTAATGTGTCGCTGATGTGCGACATGTGCTCTCGGAATTTGGGGAATCGGGGAATATGTATGGATACGACAGGCATGAAGTTTGGTCGTGGGTTTTCCTACGGCGTAAAACACCAATCAAATAAAATAAATAAAAGCATGAAGTTGCAAAAATACATCCTTACATGTGTAAAAATATTATGTATAAGAGATGGAGTGATGCCTGGATCGAATCCTGCCTTGGGATGGGTACCTCTGTTTTTGCAACTTTCATGGTGCACAAGTGATAGGGTTAGATGGTCTGCATGATGTGGGTTATTTTAACGGTTTATAGGTGGCAAATTGATGGCCCCTGAGCGTAAATAAAGAGGCAAAACATAGACACGTCATAACTATGTAAGAAGACTTGGTTTATACGCGAATAAAAGCATGCAGAGGGTAACTCTGCAATAATATTAAATGTGTAAACTATGTCGGGAATTGTGCAGGTTAGTTTCATAAGTGTGAGTAGTGGGTTATTGGTTGTGATTTTGCGTAAATAAGCGTTGGATGGTATTAAAATGTGCAAGGTAAGTAGGCAGGTGTGTTGTGTGTTTCCTGTGCGTGTGTGCATCAATTTTTAAAAAATACATCCCTACACGTAGGAATATTATTGAAAGGGGATGGCGCGATGCCTGGATCGATTTCTGCCTTGGGATGAGCACCTCCGTTTCTTAAAGTTGATGTTTGATGTGTTTTTGTGAATGAAATGAGAAATAAAAAGTTGTGTTATGTTGTTGTTGTTAGAAAGTGTGTGGTGTACGTGGGAAGGTCTGACAGCAACCTGCGGATGGTCGTGGGTTTTGCCCGGGCTGTGCCCAGTTTTCACCCACCATAATGCTGGCCGTCGTCGATTAAATGAAATATTCTTGAGTATGGCTTAAAACACCAATCCTGTCACCAATGCGGTGGCTGTGAGTTCAAGTCCAGCTCATGCTGGCTTCCTCTCCGGTCGTACGTGGGAAGGTCTGTCAGCAACCTGCGGATGGTCGTGGGGAAAACACCAATCAAATAAATAAACAGAGTTAAAAGCAGGGAGAAATAAAGGTTACTGTTGAATTTGTAAGTAATTTGACTTAGAGGGCTGTTGGTGGTGGTATTGAGGCATTACTGTAACAGTGGGAGGTGGAAACGTAGTTTAAAAGGTAAAAAAATCCACTTTGTAAAATCGGTGCGGAGGAGTGTAAACCTGGTGCGTAAAATGGTCACGAAAGTCCCAACTTTACACATCTCCGCCCTAGGTTTACAAATGGGTTTGAAATGTGCAAATGTTTTCCTGAAAAGTTAAATGGTTTAAGGTGTAGTCTGTGAAAAAGACCGAACGCCGTTTGTGCGCTCAAAATCCTTCTAACCACGCTACGGCATCAAAGTTACAACCTCTTGTCGCAAATCCGCCGCGTTTTGGCGTTAGATCAAAGGACCCTGTAAAACCCTTAGTCGAGAAAAAATGGGTAAAAAGCATTAAAATCTTAGTGGTTTTTTAGGCAAAAAACCAAATGTCTACTGTGTGCCGAGACAAAACTAAAATTTTGAATATCCCCCTAGCGTTGAAGGACAACGGCAAGCCGCGTTAAAAATACGACAACGCGGCTCGACATTCTTGAAGAAAACCCGAGGGTTAGGTTTCAATAGAAAGCGTGACCTTGTAAAGTGGGGCGGAGAAGTTATATCCATTATTAGGGCCAGGGATAGGGTTATAACCTAGGCCGATATAAGTTGAAAAATACCACATATATGTAGAAAAATACCACATATATGTTGTACGTCCAAAAAGTCAATATGGTTACAACTTATATATGTAATTTTCAAACATAGATGGCATTTTTCAACTTAAATACAGTATTTCACACCATCGATGGTATTTTTCAACTTAGATAGAGTGCTTTAGATCATATATAATATTTTCATTAGTGACGGCATTTTCAACTTCGAACCAATGCAAATGGACTGAATTTAAACTGCAAAGTAAAAACATTTGACAACTATTTGTTTTAGAGCGAATGGACTGAAATTTAAACTGCAAAGTAAAAACATTTGACAACTTTTTTTTTCTAAAACAATGTTCGATTAATTTGAGATATAGCATATATAGCAAGCGTTCCATAGAGACTTTTTTTGGTCTGAAAATGTATGTGCCATATATGTAAATTAGGCTTTGGGTTTTACATGCGATGTGACGTCATCGGAAACACGGAGAAATTGAAACTGAGGATTCTTTTCCGGTTACCTGATATAGTTTAACCTCCTTGTCATGAATCCAATCTTATTTTTGCTCTGCGATGTATATTTGAGTTGGAATTTGCGATCAAAACGCTAAAACTACAAGTTGCTTCATTTTTGCAGATAATGTAGTAGAAAACTGTTACCGCTACAAAGTTAATATGTAAGGATCTCATACTAAAAACGGCGCCATCTATGATGTCACACATGTCATGCTGGTCTGCCTAATAGCTGTTTACAAGTTAGACGGTTACACTCGGCAAGCAGCGCCATCTGTGTTGTTAAATACCATGTACGTGATAGATATGTACATAAGGATAACAGCGCCGTCTATGTGGTTGATCATAATGTAGATCGCCAGAGATTCTGAACGCTCTATCCATACCTGCCAACGAGTGTTATACTCATTGTAAAATTTGAAAAACTTAGAATGAAGGCGTTTGATGGAGTATCCTTGACAAACTAGTTTTTGAACTAACAACTTGTGACGAAGATTAACATTATCATAATTTACGCAAGATCAGACAAATGCTACACGGCGAGATATGTATACGCCATATGCAGGACCCTTTGGTATAGGCCTATTGCGATCCAAATAAGGATAATTTACGATATCAAAATATGGGCAAACTTCGGCAATATGGGGGTTATTTAACGCCCCATCATCAATATACCGCTTGGTAAATGAAAAGGATCGAACTTTACAGATATTACTTTCAAGTATTTTCTGCATCTAGTCGTATTCATATGAAAACACGTATAGGTCTGCCAAAAGAGGCGCACAATTGAAGGGCCTAGTGCAAGAAGGTGGCTAAGTCACATTTTGTTGAAAATGAGTTGGTACGAAATATGACTACTAGGGGGCTCTGTGCATCATCTGACAATACCTTTTGGTGTATACAAGTGGATACAATGCAGAAAATTCACTTGGAAAAAGTAAAAGAAGGGGGCTATGTCCATCCACGGACATAACCACCTTCTAGCATGAAATTGCATGGACATAACCACCATATTGCATTGTACTGTATATTTTTAAGATGGCATCCTTGTGAGAACCACATTTTCGAAGGCTCACTTTTCCTCCTGTTTTGCCAATTTCGACTAAAGGGTAAGTTGAAATATGTTGTTAATGTGCATGAAGATATTGCCAAGATATAATATATGAGGCGTAACATCTGTTTTTGGCAAGTTTATGCCAGCTACACCTGTACCGAAGGCTAAAGGACTTGGCCCCCTTTTAGCATTAGCAGATCATGTACAGGAGTCACATGTTCATTGAGACGCTATGCTTAAACAGGTTAGCCTACAGGTCTTCTATAGATGTAATGAGTGGTACTGTATATCCCACACTGAAATGTTTCGTCTTAGCTTAGGCTCATATGATTGAACAGAATTTTGACTCCTTTTACATAGGGTAATAGAGGCCAATATTTCACATTATATTATTATTTCACCTATATTACGGCTTGCCAGCTTACGGGTGGAGGAAGCCGGAGCACCCGGCGAGAACCACCAACCTTTGGCGAGTGCTGGCCTCTCTTTCACATATGTCATACATCCAGCTTCACTCTCAGAGCGCAACCTTTGAGTACACCACAGTGATGAAACGCAAGTGACTTCCAGCGAATGTATCACCGCTTTTAACGGAGTGGAGATACAATGCTACAGATGCAGTACAAAAGTCCAGAAGACCCGGTTTAATTCTTTTTCAGCAGACCTGTATATTTCTTAATGATCACTTTCCCGGATAAATGGGGAGCGACCAAAATGATTTTCACAACAGAAGAGCATTTATAAGTTACCTGGCAAATGTAGGCCTATAGTAAGCCTCGTATTGTGTTCTCGTTTCCAGATGGCAGCCAAAAAGATTCTTACAGCCGAAGAACTATTTTTAATGATTGAGAAGGGCGAGTTTGATGTGGACAGCTTGACCATGGATGAAGAGCTAGATGATCCGGGCAATAATGACAATATGCTCGAGTCTGACGATGAAAATGAAGACCAGGTCTTACATGCAACGAAGAAGCCGGAACATCTTTCCGCATCACCACTTGATGAACTTGATAATCTGGGGCTTCATCCAGATGAACGTGCCGTAGACATCTCAGATCAGCATGATGCTCCAGAGGAGTTAAGAGCTGATGAATCCAGTGCTGAAGACGAGGAGAAGTCACGTGATCCTGATTATCAGCCAGAGTCTGACGATAGTAGTGAAACTGAAGATATTGGTGAGAACGGCCAAGATGATGTTGCACAGCCTGAAAAAGCGCACCCTCCAACACAGCAGGACACCTCGCAAGCTACAGGACCACCTATTCACCAGGAAGAGGCTCTAGAGAATGAGGCCTCACCTAAAGCCAAGAGGCGTCGTCGAAACCCAAAGAAATGGAACAGGAATGTGCGCAAGGAACTGAAAGACACTGGCAAAGAGTACATTTCGACAGCAAATAAAGTGGTTCCTCCAGTTTCAATGGGACAACCGTGTGATTGCAGGAGTAAATGTTTTGAAAAACTTGAGGAAAGCGCATCAGCCATTTTTGAGTCCTTTTGGGAGATTGGAAATAAAGAACTGCAAGACAGTTGTCTCTTTGGTGGCATCAAATGCATGCCAGTCAAACGCAAAAGACCACGATGTGGAGACCGTGAAAATTCCAGGGGTAACTCATTCCAATACAGCGTGAAACTTCTTTCTGGTGAGCATCAGAACGTTTGCAGAAAAGCTTTCATTGCGGTCTATGGCATTGGGAAAAAAAGGTTTGAGCGGATACAGAAGGAAGCAGGGACTGGCATGACTTCCCCAAAGGATAAGCGTGGTAAACACCACAACCACGTTGTCATTGAACAGAATATCAAGCAGCAAATCAATGACCACATTAAATCTTTCCCAAGGAGGCAGTCACATTATAGCAGGACGGACAATCCGAACAGATTTTACCTGCATGAAAACCTGAATGAGACGTATGTGGCTAATGTACTTGAACAGGTATGAGCCAGAGGAATTTGAAAAACTTCGACGAAAGGAGAAAGCAAAACCAAAGGTGAAATAAAGAAAAGATCACAACCTCAGTTTTGGTCAGCCCCGCGCTGACACATGCAACTTGTGCGATCGCCTAAGCAATGAAATGAAGGTTGCAGAACAAAATGGAAACCTAACGAAAAAAGATGAGCTGAAACGCCAGTTAGAATTTCATCATAGGAAGGCTGAGAAGGGGTACACTCTCTTAAAAACGATGCTGAAGAAAGTCAAGGCTGGAGAATTGGACCTTTTTGACGTTCGACTTTCAGCAGAATCTACCTGTTAGTACATTGAAAAACAGTGACATGTTTTATGCGCGACTGTTATGGACATATAATTTTGGTATTCACAACGGCGCAGATGATTCAGGATGTATGAATATTTGGGCAGAAAGTCAAGCCAAGCGTGGGTCATCTGAAGTATGCTCTTGTTTGGAGCACTATTTAGACACCCATCCTACTAAAACTGACCATCTGGTACTTTTTTCAGATGGATGTGGTGGCCAAAACAAAAACAAGATCATGTTCTGTTTCCTTATGCGACTTGTCAGTAAAAAAAAATTTAAAAGAATAGATCATTTCTTTTTGACAAGAGGCCACACTTTCCTGCCCAATGACAGATTTCGCAGTAATTGAAAAATACAAAAGGGGGGAAATGGCATATGTGCCCACAGATTACTTTGAAATTATAAAAAATGCAAGAACATCAAATCAGTTTGAAGTTGTCCAAATGGAATCGAGAGCTATTAAAGATTACGTGAAATTCTCTAGAGCGAACATGAAGCAGACTTCCCTGAAGGACTACCAAAATGGTAAAAACGTAACAATCAGATCCATAATGTGGTTTTCATATGGACAGAGTGAAGTGATGGATCTAGAACAGGGGACAGTGTCACTCGTGGATCATCCTGGTGAGATATGGGGACGATGCACGTATAATGAGTTAGAGTCCTGGATGAAATTACAGCCATTGAAACGTGGCGCCGATTTGAAAATGGATGTTGAGGCTAGGTACACAGAAGGAGGCGTGAAAATAAAGCCTGCTAAATACAAAGACCTCATGGACAAGGTGGTGAACACCGGGGTTCTCCCAGAGGAATACCTCGAGTTCTATATTCAGTTGCCTCACGGTGAATCGGCTGCCGAAGCTGCAGTGCACAGAGATGATGGAAGTGATGATTATGCTTATTGAATTCAGTATTTTTTTACATAATGATCACACTACTGTCATACTACGGTAATGTTGCATTGCTGATGTGAATAACACTACTGATGTGAAGTCACACTAGTCATTTTAAGTGGCACTGCCGATGGGCAGTTTTGGAAATATTCTTCGTTTATTTTTGGGCATTTGAAAAAGCATTATTTTTGATCATTTTTCAAGAGTTTATCATGAACATGTAAACAGTATTTTTGTGAGTTGTTGTTCCTGAACTCTTTACTTGAAGCTAGTCGCTGTATAACCAGTAGGCCTATTATTGTTCATTTGTTTAGCACTGATCATGTGAAAAAGTATTCATTTCAGAATAAAACTTAAGAATCAAAATAAAAAATAAAGATATATGTTGACTTTTATATGCCTTTCATCCCTGTCAATGAAAGAAAGGGGTTAAGTCCATATGGACTTAACCCCCTTCTTAGTTTGACAGAACAGTACAATGAGGAAAAATTACCATACATCTTTAAAATATCAGAGTGGAAACATCTCAAATTAAGACTAAATACATCAGAAAAGATACAAAGGCCACGGCAGCCAAATATGTCGGACCGCCTCAAAAATCATGTTTTCGCCATTTTTCTCAAAATGGCCCATTTGTGACATAGCCACCTTCTTGCACTAGGCCCTTCAATTGGTACCCATAGGAATATCTATGCACCGTTGATAAATGTTATCGCCCGAATACCTGTGGCGCGCTGTTTTTGTCCGAGAGTGGGCGTGTATGGCACATATCTAGCTGAAAAGTCGCCGGGTATATCGTCCAGCCTCATATCTCCCACCATGTTTGTTTCAAGTGGGCGTGGTTATCTAGCTAGCTATTTACGATCCGTCTCACTAGAAATGACCTGGAAGGAAACTAGTCAACACTGATCAATAAAACACTTCGCCCACAATTATAGAAAAGATTAACCAAGAAATTCAAAGAATGATAGTTGTTAGACATGTGCCATTTAGTACGCTATTTGAAGGTAGTTTGGTTTGACGTTGGCGACAATCAATTCTATCGTGGCGCAGACCTCTGATACTGGAACCTACAGGGAGGTGCACTGCTGGGCACTCCTTCAGCAGTGTAGTACGCCTTGCCCATTTATCGATACCAGTTTTGTCGCAGCGTTGCTGTATTTCATCTTGCACGAATGTTCAATAACCTTAAGATAGACTGACGATAGGTCGCGTTTCACTAAATAACTGCAAACACGAGGGCGTAAAAGTTCTGTGCTACTCTGCCGCGTAATGGCGGTATTGCGTTTATTTGTAGCCTATTCCAGGTCGTTCCGGTAAAGAATGGGTATGGTGGCGCCATCTGTGTTGCCAAGTTGTGATAATAATATATCTATTTTAAAGCTTAGAAGCTCAATTACTCTTTTTAACACCGATACGTAAGTAGGAAAACGTCAAGAGAACAAAAAACATGGGTATATTGATGTTTTCGATGACAAAATGTGCTATGATAGGCGGAAACATCAGTGGGTCACACCCTATTCCATGTAACGAAAACTGATCTCTTAGTAGTTCCCATCAGCGTGTAAACCGTTTTTTCGTCTGTTCACACTGCGTCACTCCTTACAAAGGTAACGTTTGCCTGTTGGATGTGGTAACTTTATCACGCAATGAGTGCGTACATGCAGTGTAGATTCCTTCAGTGGGGGCTAAATATTAAGATCTAAGAAGCTGAAAGCACAGGTGTAAAAAGTCCACCACCTGTGGACCCACTTAAAGAGATAACGATCATACATAGTGCAGTCAAATCTTGTGTAAGAGTGACCTGGTTTTTGACTGCTGTCATATAGAGACGTGTGTACACATTTTATATATTTAAAGCGGCATGCCGCCGACTTCCAACGAGCAGTAGGCTTTTTGACAATGACCTAGATAACAGGTGCATGTTGTGTGCTTCAGTACTTGTGCTACAGCCCTTACATGAAGTGTGAAGTGTGTTCGTGCCATATTAGCCGAGTGAGGGAAGTAGTGGGATCAGGCGGGAACTATGTTAAACACTCTGCTCAGTGCCGTTGCACCTGAGGTTTTAATGTGGTACCATGGCTGTCACCAAGTGTGTCTACTGGATGAGCTCTATACTTAAGGCAGAGAATTTGAGGTGCAGGACAATATGGCCGATATCAGTATCCATTGCAATGGAGATAATCATGGAATGTTTATCAAAGCTTATTCAAAGGGCTGTAGGATAGGATGAGTGTCAAAGTAGATCCAGCTGTCATATGTACACAATTAAAATTTAAACTTAACACGTATTTTGTGTATAGTGTTACTTGTATAATCTAGGCCTTGTTATCACTCTAGAAGACATACCGTTATCCAGCGTGAATGTGGACAGTTTTGCCTGTATTCTTAGTAGGGTGGTTTTTTTTTTATTAATGGATTTGGAGAAATGTGATTATGCCGATGTTATTGGCATGTCTGTGTTCTGTCGTCCATCTCCTCATTGTGGCTTAATATCACTTTATGTTCAATAAATTTATTTGTCATGAAAAGTTGCTTGGCATTCATATGCTTTCTCATGAAATTCTTCGGGTATTTCTAATGGCCTTTACATTCATTAACTGGAAAACACACACAGACACACGTCTTTGGTGCCAAATGGTGACCATGTTTCAAACCCGGGTAAATGGGGACTTTGTAACTATTGGCAATTCAGCAACCTCCTGTATAGATCTATAGTATAGAGGCCCTGTGGGGTCCATTTTGACCATTTAGCATGCTGCATAGTTGAAAACATCAAAAGTGATATTTGCAGTCAAACTGAGGACACACTTTAGTCCCCGAATGTTTGTGTGTCCCCATTTACATAGACAGTGATATCTCCCCCCAGTCTCTATAGACTGTGTCACTCTACAACTGATGCAAAGTTAGTGTGCTCATTCACTAGGCATAGAATAGGTGTGAAATGTGACTATAGTGTCTCTTCTTAGGCAGGATAGCTCGCTAAACACTAATTTGGATAGTTGTCTGCATTTACTAAGTGTAGGTCAGAAGAATGCGTGTCTGTAGCATCCCCGCTTTGGCAGGATGGTTCACTAAACATTATGCTCGAGATATGTTCCCATTGACCCAGCATAGGTCAGAAGAATGTGTATAGTGTGGCCACTTAGGCTGGATAGTGCATTAAACATTGTGTTACAGAAGTGTCCCCATTTACCCAGCATAGGTCAGAAAAATGTGCACAGATTCCCCACTTTGGCAGGATAGTTCAGTGAACACTGTGCTGGAGAGGTGTCCTCAGTTAATAATTGTAGGTTAGAAGAACAAGTATCTATTGTGTCCCCAATTAGGCGGGACAGTGTATTAAACACTGTGAGAGAATTGTTCCCATTTACCAATCATAGGTCAGAAGAATGTGTATAGCGTCGCCACTTTGGCAGGATAGTTCACTGAACACTGCTGGAGAGGTGTCCTCATTTACTAATTATGGTAAAGAAGAATGTGCCGCCACTTAGGCAGGATAGTGCGTGAAAAAAACACTGTTGGAGAATTGTTCCCATTTACCCATCATGGGTCAGAAGAATGTGTATAAGGTCCCCACTTAGGCAGGATAGTGTGTTAAACATTGTGATGGAGAAGTGTCCCCATTTTACCCAGCATAGTTCGGAAGAATGTGCACAGTGTCCCCACTTAGGCAGGATAGTGCATCAACCACTGTGTTGGAGAAGTGTCCCCATTTACCAAGCATAGCTCAGAAGAATGTGCACAGTGTCCCCACTTAGGCACGATAGCGTGTTAAACCCTGTGTTGGAGAAGTGTCCCCATTTACCCAGCATAGTTCGGAAGAATGTGTATAAGGTCCCCACTTAGGCAGGATAGTGCATCAACCACTGTGTTGGGAGAAGTGTCCCCATTTACTCAACATAGGTCAGGAGAATGTGGATCTATAGTGTCCCCACTTAGGCAGGATAGCGTGTTAAACACTGTTGGAGAAGTGTCCCCATTTACCCAGCATAGTTCAGAAGAATGTGTATAAGGTCCCCACTTAGGCAGGATAGTGCATCAACCACTGTGTTGGAGAAGTGTCCCCATTTACTCAACATAGGTCAGGAGAATGTGGATCTATAGTGTCCCCACTTAGGCAGGATAGTGTGTTAAACATTGTGATGGAGAAGCGTCCCCATTTACCCAGCACAGTTCGGAAGAATGGGTATACAGTCCTCACTTAGGCAGGATAGTGCATTAACCCTTTGAACCCTGGCCGTTATGACGACATAGACCCCCCCACCCTGAGCTCCCCGTTAACTAACAATAAAAAAACAACACTGTTTACGTTTGTTTAGTGATGAAAAATATCTTATATTCTGAATAAAACACATAATGACTGTTTCCCACTGCTTTGACTTACTTTATCTCCAGTATTGGAGTTTTGAGTGCCAGTCATGAAAGCAAGTTTTGGAAGGTAACCCTATACACAAGAATACTTTACATCGGGCACACCAAAATACAGTTTTGCTCTTTTTTGGAAGATCCTTATAGGAGCATCTGGGTTAAAATTTTTAGCCCTGGTGTGCTTTTCAGAACAAACCACACATCTGTTATTTGTAGTAGCATGAGGGGCTCTCTGAACTTCATGTTGCCCATAGTCAATGAGGCGGTTCTCAATGTCTTGGCGGGGTTGTGGTGTTGGACACCTACGAAAGTCGCCAACTAGATTATGACATAGCTTCTCAATGAACATGTGGAATGTAAGCTGCCCGTGGCCCTGAGACATATGGGGGTGATAAAAACCTAATATTACAAAGGCATTATATGCAGCCCACATAAAGAACTTCATCATCAAACGCCTAGGCCATTTATAATATCGTCGACTTTTATGTGGTTTGGTCCTTTGCTCGTTTTTGTGGGTGCCTCCCATAAACTGATTGTAGGCTTGAACTGCTTTGGGGCATTTTACCAGCACCTTTTTGTGTTCTGTGCGATCATACCTGTTCACATGTACTTCAGGTTCAGAAATAAATTTTGAATGAAACAAAATAAATTGGCTTTTTGTCACACCAAACTATTGCTCCGACAGTTCCGTTATACACAATTTCCGAATCCCCACGGTTCATGTCTTTTTCCTTTTGATCAAAGGTTTGTCATAACAGTCCCGACAAGTTGTGTCCCCATATGTTCAACTAAATACTGGCACAGATTTACACTGGTATAATAACGATCTACATAAACACAGTAGTTTTGATCCCTGAATGGTTCTATAAGCCTTACAACTAAATTTCCAGTAACGCCGAGGTTGGGGATGCTTTCAGAATCATCTCTTCTACCTGTGTACACTTCAGCATTGGAAATGTAACCGTTTGTGCTGTCACACACCAGAAATGTTTTGATGCCCCACTTGATCGGGTTGTTCTTTGTATACTGTTTTATTGACAATGCGTTCTTTGTTGGCACCATGCCTTCGTCAAGTGAGAGGTTGCTATCAGGTTTGTAATAACGTTGGAATCGTTCAAGAAGATATTTGAAAACCGGCCGGGACTTGTAAATTTTGTCTGATTTATCTAACTCTGGATCCTCTTCATCAACACAGTGTAACAGTGTCCAAATTGCCAAAAATCTGTCCCGCGGAAACACTTGCGAGAAACCAGGCGTCACAGTTAGAAAATTGTCCTTCATTCGCCAATATTGTTCATAACGGTCTTTATGGATCAGCATCTCCATGGCAACACGGCAACCAAAAAATGCTTTCATTTCAGTTACACTGACAGGGGTAAAATTCTGAGCATAATAATGCTTTGGTCTTTTTGTCTGTTGTCTGACTGCCTCTTTGTTTGTCTCATCGACTAGAAGTTGCCACAGTACGTCGTCCCAGAACAAAGACAAAAACTCACTTGGCAAGCTGTCAGCATTTATAGAATCTCGGATGTTTTTTACTCCTGTCGGTTCATTAGGCTGAAACTGTTTGTCCACAAAACCTGATACATTAGTCCATTTCATTTGGTTGTCATTCACTGAATTTCGAACATTTCGCCTCACCTGTCCCACACGCACACGTGCGTTACCTGTACCACGTCTATCACCATCACCTGTCCCTCCAATTCCATCACTGTCTGAATCTGAAGAATCGTTGTTCGCAGCGTTGTTGTTGTAACTACAACTGTCCGTGTCATTTTCCGATTCAAAATCACTTTCATGTCCCTAATCACTCTCATTTGGGTCACTTTCGCTATCGGACAACACCATCTGTAGCGCTTGCTCAGCAGTAACAAGTGCGCGTCTCATATCCGCAAAAAAAATCAGCTCAAACTCGGCAAAAAACGTTCAATGTGTTGCCTATCTACGGTAACACATCTGTTAGAACTTCCGCCACACATCGAGGCCAAAAGCTATATGTTAAACGCAAGTTGATTGGCTAAAACTCTGCCACAACTCATGTTTATTTATAGGCTTATGTCAAATGCTGGTAAACCGGCCTTTCGGGGATAGACGTTATAAAAGCATGCCGCAAAACCGGCCTCTCGGGTTCAACGGGTTAAACACTGTGAGAGAATTGTTCCCATTTACCCATCATAGGTCAGAAGAATGTGTATAGCGTCGCCACCTTGGCAGGATAGTTCACTGAACACTGCTGGAGAGGTGTCCTCATTTACTAATTATGGTAAAGAAGAATGTGCCGCCACTTAGGCAGGATAGTGCGTGAAAAAAACACTGTTGGAGAATTGTTCCCATTTACCCATCATGGGTCAGAAGAATGTGTATAAGGTCCCCACTTAGGCAGGATAGCGTGTTAAACATTGTGATGGAGAAGTGTCCCCATTTACCCAGCATAGTTCGGAAGAATGTGCACAGTGTCCCCAGTTAGGCAGGATAGTGTGTTAAACACTGTGTTGGAGAAGTGTCCCCATTTACCCAGCATAGTTTGGAAGAATGTGTATACAGTCCTCACTTAGGCAGGATAGTGCATCAACCACTGTGTTGGAGAAGTGTCCCCATTTACCCAGCATAGCTCGGAGGATTGTGCACAGTGTCCCCACTTAGGCAGGATAGCGTGTTAAACACTGTGTTGGAGAAGTGTCCCCATTTACCCAGCATAGTTCGGAAGAATGTGTATAAGGTCCCCACTTAGGCAGGATAGTGCATCAACCACTGTGTTGAAGAAGTGTCCCCATTTACCCAGCATAGTTCGGAAGAATGTGTATAAGGCCCCCACTTAGGCAGAATAGTGCATCAACCACTGTGTTGGAGAAGTGTCCCCATTTACTCAACATAGGAGAATGTGGATCTATAGTGTCCCCACTTAGGCAGGATAGTGTGTTAAACATTGTGATGGAGAAGTGTCCCCATTTACCCAGCACAGTTCGGAAGAATGTGTATAGGGTCCCCACTTAGTTCAGAAGAATGTGTATAGGGTCCCCACTAAGGCAGGATAATGCGTTAAACATCGTGATGGAGAAGTGTCCCCATTTGCCCATGTAACCCGGTGGAACATGCTTCCATGGCCATTTGGATCCAACACCCTGGGGAGAGCCAATTAGATGAATTAGATCAACAAATTTTGGTGTGCGATGAATTGTATTGAAACGAAGGTACAAAGCCCCTTACAGCATTTACAATGCTTTTGCCACTTACGACATTCAAAACAAAATAACAGATTTATTTCCCCTATACCGTACATGCTATACGTACTGTTCTCAGGGTCAAAGTTACTGTCAAAATTTAAACAGGGGACCCTGCATTTCTTAACGATCTCACAGATATTTCACTTACACGATGGCTGTAGACCTTCCCACGTACAGCTGTAGGTTAAACCGCATTGGTGAGAGACTCCTGGGTCATCATGCTGTGCCAGCGCCCTAACCAACTGAGCAACGGTGGCCCCCTGCATAAAACACTGTGTTGGAGAAGTGTCCCTAGTTGCCCAGCATAGGCCTGAAGAATATATATGGTGTTTATCAAATTGTGATTAACCAGCCGTGTCTCCATTTACACAGCATACATGTAAGTCAGAAGAATGTCAGCAGTGTTTATAGACAGGCTTAGTCAGTGAACATTGTTGGAGGAATTGCCCATTTTACCAAGCATCACAAGTTGGCTAAAGCTGAAGCTGTAACACAGTGTGATTTGTAGTATCAGCTTGTAGGTTCTTGACAATCTGCAGTGTCTGAATTATAGCCATCTGATATTAGATTCAAAGCACAACACCTAAATTTATTTTTATAAATACCCTCTTTCATGCAGGCTAATGCAACAAAATCCTTCCAGGTGTTCTGACTGCGTCAACTGGATCATTAATATACAACAGTTTAGCAAAGACATGACAGAGTAAATACAGAGCCGAGGCAAGTGTTATAGTTGGAAAATGATCACACGTACTTTGTGAAATCGGGCATTTTGTCAAATTACCGCAGGTTATTTTCTATCTGTGCATGTCAATGCTTAATTAATAAATGTAGTAAGCCATTTCACAACACAGAGCCTTACGCCATGTACTTTGTACGGGCTTTCTTAACCCTAATTGTGGTATGAAGAAATTGCTCATATGGTAAGGTGCATATATTGAAGAAGCATGACCTATATTATGATAATTGAGATGATCATAAGTGGAGGAAACCACATAAAACCATATATTTCCAGAAAGCTTATTGCTTCCTCTAGGCAGCAAGACGAGTTTCACCTAGGTGGCGCCACTAATGAGGTCATGTGACCACAAAATGGCCGCCATTTCTTATTTTGACAAACTTAACAGTGATCTGACCACATGATAACATCGGAAATATAAAATAAATTAGACAAACAATTATATGCATTTGAAAGAGAATTTATCATACTTTCAGAAAATTATAAGTTTGCATGTCATGTAATATATATTCTTGTGATATGTCAATAATAAAACATAGTGTAATGGAAACTGTCTCGGTGTTTTCTGTCCATTTTCAGTAATTGTAATGCAAATTCAATGAAACTTATCAACTGTTTTAAGAAATCATGTTGTCAATAATTTAATGTCATTGAATAATCCAAGTCTCAATTAATACATAGAATATTAATCAGATTGTTCAATTTACACGGCACTGTATGGCCTACGAGTCTCATTCTGTCACATCGGCAGCTTATCGACGTTTTCTGCCGACTCGTGCAAGTCTCTTATAGTGATCAAGATTAATCTCGTGCTTCTCATGACATCCAACACCACAGCCTGGACACCAGTGCCTTGATCTTTTCCTAACACCCCCACCATACCGGTCACTGCATACAACAGTCTTTCTCTTTTCGCCCGGCTAGAAGAATAAGACGGTGCAGCGGGACCGCGGGCCTCTCAGGATCTCGTTCCTGGCCATTTTCATTTGAGCCACACAGACTTTCCACAATTGAAACTACAAAGTCGTATTTATCAAGCTGTTTCTCTTTGTCAGTATTCAGCTTGTACAGTTCAAACGAATTAAGAATGGCAATGTCCAACAAATTCCGGAAGATTTTGACCCAGTAGCGATGGGTCGCCCTTTCAGCCGAAATATGACAAATTTTCTTGTCACTTAAGTCCACTCCACCCATATGTGAGTTATAATGGAAAATCGTGGACGGCTTAGGTTTTTTCCTTTCCCCTGATTTCCTTTTGAATGTTTTCGGCACCACGATAGGTGCTGAGTACTACGACTGGCTTTTTCTGACTTTTTCTCTCTGAAGGCTGCTGCCAAAATATTGTTCTGTCTCGCATATAATGTCTCCCCTGGCTGCAACTTGGCGTTGGCTATGTCTTCTGACAGGCCTTTGGAATTTGTTCGGACGGTTCCAGTGAGGAGAGTTTTTTGCTCAAAGAGTGTATCAGCCAACTCCGGCTTTGTGTAGAAGTTGTCAGTGAACAAATGGTAACCTTTGTTCAATAGATTAGCCGCCTCCATCAATTTCATCACGACACCATGAGCTTGACCATCATGTACGCGACATTTAATTCTTTGCCTGCGTACAATTCCACATGACAAACATAACCGTTTGTGTCACACAATTGAAATTTTTTTACACCAAATCTTGCATGACGTTTGTTTGGCATATATTGAATGAACACACATTTGTTTTTCATACCAATCATACTTTCATCAATTGAAACTTCCCGAGTTGGTACGAAGAATCTTTTAAATGCTTCGTTCAATCTGTCTAATACTGGCCGCACTTTGTACCGTAAACCGGGGCTACTTTAGTCCATTTGTTTCACACATTTGTCCTATCATTCCTTATTTTCTACCAATAAATTTGCTCTGTTGATTGTAATTAAGCAAAACAAAAGTCCAATTAGTAACATGAATGACAACGTTTATTTGGTCAATAATGTTGGTCTTTTTTTTTCAAAACAATCTCTGGCCAAAGTAACCCCAGTTTTGGGGATACTTTGGCCGGTGCATTTGTATTACCTTCTGAACCTAAAGTAGCCTTTCACTAAGGGCTACAATGGCCTCCACATGCATTTTTAACCCTTTAACGCATGGAGCCCTTCCCACCATAAAAAATGCTGATTTTTGGTATTTGAAGTTGTTTTTACACCAAAAGAACAAAAACCATCATTTTTTTTTTCAATATTTCATGTTTGGGGGGTATATATTTGCCTCACATTTGTGAGCCTCATGCATACGGGGTACTTTCAGCCAAAAAGTAAGGCAAGAACAAAAGAGTTACATACACAGTAAAAAAACCAGTTTATTTCTGAATGTGACCTCGAGAATGAGGTGCAAACATACAACAGCAGACAAAATACTTCTGTAGCTTCAGTTCTTTAGTCTTTCCACAAATCGGATTGATTTAATCAGTCAGATGATAGTTGTAGAAGCAGTCGGTTTTACCATCAATGTAAAGGTGAACTTTGCACTTCACACAGAAGTAGCGAGTGCGACGAGTACAATCTGGGAACTTGCAGCACTTTGGGATCTTTGCCATTTGTCGCGGCAAATGGTGGACACCATCAAAGCGAACATGCTTTGGAACATACTTGGCACCAGGAGGATCTTGTGGAATATCTGGCATTTGATCTCGTCGCATAGGCTGTGGCTCCACTGCACTCTTGACAAGGCATTCAGCGATTGCAATCTTGAACTTGTAGTATGGGTGTGAGTTTCCTGTCACTGCCTTCTGTAGGTGCCAGGCATTTGAAAGAGCCAAGTCAACCATGTGAAAAATCAGGCGCCTGTACCATTTTCTGCTTTTCATTTTGATCCGGTACAAAGAAAGCATCATGTCACATTTGTCGACTCCCCCCATGCATTTGTTGTATGCCTTGATAAGGGCAGGACACTCGATGTTCACGTAAGTCTTACTTTTGTTATCGTATCTGCGAACTTCTGTGGTTGGTTTGACAGAACATTTGTTTGAAGCAACATTTACAACCTTGTTGTCATACCATGAGCACACCAAAACCCCTTCAGCTGACCTGTAATCGTAGGACCCCCTGCCTTTCTCCTCAAACTGCTTTTTAGTGAGGGTTGGACATAGCCGTCGTCTGTTTTGACGCACTGTGCATGTAGCATGAAGACCTCTTTTCTTCAGTTCTAGAAGAAGGTCTGGAGAGGCGAAGTAATTGTCAAAATAGATGTGTGTTCCCGCAGGCAAATGACGAACCAAGTTGAGGACAACTTCACCAGATTTTCCAATGCCTTCAGGCAAGTTTGGCTCACCTTGAACAAGATTATCGCCCTGTATGTAGAACTTGTGCATGTATCCAGATGCACCAGCTGAGCCCCAAATTTTGTAGCCCCATTTGTTTGGTTTTTTCTCCATGTAAACCTTCAAATTGTGATGTCATTTGAATGGGACAATCTGTTCGTCGACTGACATGTGTGCCTCAAGTTCTGCACATTTTGCGAAGTTTTCATTCAAGTTGTCCAGAAGGGGGCGTATCTTGTGCAACCTATCATACCCGGGTTCACATTTTCCTTCATTTGATTTGATTTGATTTATTCACCAGAAAGAAAGTAGAAAAGGAAGAACATCTCAATACCTCTCTGTTTATTTATTTATTTGATTGGTGTTTTACGCCGTACTCAAGAATATTTCACTTATACGACGGCGGCCAGCATTATGGTGGGTGGAAACCGGGCACAGCCCGGGGGAAACCCACGACCATCCGCAGGTTGCTGGAAGACCTTCCCACGTACGGCCGGAGAGGAAGCCAGCATGAGCTGGACTTGAACTCACAGCGACCGCATTGGTGAGAGGCTCCTGGGTCATTATGCTGCGCTAGCGCGCTAACCAACTGAGCCACGGAGGCCCCGCTAAATACCTCTGTACCTAAACCTCTTGTATCCGCATGGTTATATATAAATATATATACACACACATACACATATACATACATATACATACACACCTGCAAACACACAGGCACACGCATATGTATGTACATGTACGTATATTCACACAAATACATCTTAAATATTATCGTAATGTGCACAGTATAAGTAGGCCTATATAATAATGGTTTTTCTTAATCAAACAGGTATATACACACACACATAATTACATATGTACGGATACATCAGTTTGTCAACATAATACAACTTGTAGCACCCTGGCGGGAGCAGAAACCCCAAAGGGCTTATTGTATCCCATACCATGTTTAAATTTAATTGACAAGAGATGCTAACTGGTTAATACTCATATGTTGGAATGAAGCACTTGCACATACGTACACGTGTACCTAATTATGCATACACATAGTAGTTACTACTGTAGCACCCACTCCTAAATGTAAGGATATACAGACAGTAAAGAGAATTTACATGCGTAAATATGTGTACAAATATGCACACGCACACATATGTATTAATATTCATATCAATCAAGGCGACAACAATATACTATCAAGAGAAAACGTTAAGCAAGCAACTACGTGTCGCAACTGAGTTAATTCAAAACGTATGTACAATTGATGACTTGGTGTAGTAATGATTATAGCTATATGCTTCATCAGCTGTATATTTTTCTCAGGAGTAAAGTTTTCAAAGACGATTTAAATAATGATAAAGAGGTGATTTCTTTTAAATTGGAGGGCAGTTTATTCCATTCGATCGGTCCTTTTATTTTACAAGTGTGTAGGGATAGATTGCTTCTATGAAATGGTCGGTGTAAGTTAAAATATGATGTTCTAGTTGGATAGCAGTGAATATCAGACTGTTTTGTAAAGTAAGTACGGGTGTATAATGGAGTAATGCTAGGAATGTAGAAGTATTTGTGAACTAACTGGAGTGTCTGAAAGGTGTTAACCGCGGTAACAGGTAAGATATTATACTCAGTAAAAATAGGCGCGGTGTTCGTATTTATGAGAGGAGGTAATAATGCGTAATGCTCGTTTTTGAAGACGGATCAGGGGAAGATGTGTTTCATAAGTATTTCCCCAAACAGCATTGCAGTACGTAATATATGGGTTAATAAGTGCATAGTACAGGATGAACAGAGTATTTTTCTTTAGGGCATATTTAATATGATTTATCACCCCTAAATTACGGGATATTTTTTTGCAGATATTATTTATGTGGTTTGTCCACGTTAATCTTTCATTGAAAGTTATACCTAAGAAATTGAAGGTCTTGATTTTTTCGATATTTACGCCTGCTATAGCCAGGAAAGGAGCAGCATGATTATTTATTCTGCGATTGGGAGCGATCTACATAAATCTGGTTTTCTTAATATTAAGAGACAGTTTATTGCAACATAGCCAATCGTAAATTTTTTCAATTTCACGATTAAAAGTTTCCAGGAGGTGTGCTGGATCATCATTGCAAAGGACAGCACTAGTATCATCAGCAAACAATATGATATCAAGTAGAGATGAAACATCTTTAATGTCATTAATGTATATTAAAAAGAGAAGGGGTCCTAGGATTGAGCCCTGAGGAACACCAATATTCATGCATTTAGTAGTTGATCGGCAATCGTTGTATAAAAGGCAATGTGATCTGTTTTTCAGATAATCGTTAAACCATATATTACTAAGACCTTTGCCACCGTAATGGTCGAGTTTTTTCAACAATATATTGTGGTCTACAGTATCAAAAGCCTTTGCAAGGTCTAGAAAAAGAGTGATGCTGTACTTATTTGTTTCTTTAGCAGTTACTAGTTTATCATATAGAGCAACTATTGCATGTGTAGTAGAGTGATGCGATCTGAAACCGAACTGTTGACTGTATATAATATCGTTCATTTCGAGGAACGTCGTCAGACAGTTAACCACCAGTTTTTCGATGATTTTGCTGAAACACGGTAAGACAGATATTGGTCGGTAATTTTTAAACTCCTTCATTTCACCCGATTTATACACTGGTGTGAGTTTAGCACTTTTCATTTTATCAGGGAATATTCCAGTTTGAAACTATAAGTTTATTATATGGGTCAGCGGTTTCACTATTGCTGTGGCACATTACTTTACAACTGAAACACGAATCTCATCTAGGCCAGGAGAGCTATTCTTCAGTCCCATGATAACATCTACAACTTCTGCTGAGGTACAGGGATCGAGACTGAAATTTGGTACTGATGGTGTTTTGAGAAAAGTTTCAAAATTTTGCCCCATCTGCGGTATCTCCCCAGCAATAACACTTGGGGCTGTGTTAAAGTAACCATTAAATTTGTCTGCTATGCTCTGAGGATCACTGTCTTCAATATCATTTATATACAAAGATTTAGGTAGTACATTATTACGTTTCGTCTGTATAAGTTCATTTATTATTTTCCATGTGTCCTTTATGTTATTGTTGACCACATTAAATTGATTGTCATAATAAGATTTTCTGGAAATACGAAGTGTGTGATTTAATTTATTTCTATATGTTCTGTATTGCTTACTTATCGTGCTGTCATTGTGCTTCAGGTGTAGTTTATACAATTTATTCTTTTCTTTGCATGAATTTAAAATGGCTGAGCTTATCCAAGGTTTTGTTTTTTTATTGCTATGTTTAAATTTACGAAGTGGAAAGCACTGATCATAAATGGATTTAAATTGCTCTAGAAAAGAGTCATATGCGACATTGGTATCGCTTTCATTAAACACGTGATTCCATTTATAATTATTCAAACATGCTTTAAAGTTAAGCTTATTATTTTCAGAAAAAAGACGTTTATAGATTGGGATAGGTTTGCTTTCGTTCATATCATATAATGGCTGACTGCTAAAATGGAAAATGGGAAAATGATCGGTTATATCAGTCAAGAGAATGCCGGAAGTCAATGCACTTTAGTGATGATTCGTAAATATGCTGTCGATCAAAGTTGCAATCCTATCGGTTATTCTTGTGGGCTTTGTAATTTTGGGAAAAAAATGGAACGATTTTAGGTTTTCTAAGAAATACTTTGACGGTAGGTGTGTGTCTGCTTTGAATAAATCAATGTTGAAATCACCAAATATTGTAGAGAGTTTGTTTTCAGGCTTGATGGTCTACAAAACTGAGGACAGTTGATCGTTGAAACAATCAACACTTTTACCCGGTGGCCTATAAAAGATACCTATGATTTGTTTATTTTGTTTTTTAGTAGTTTCTATGAACAAACTCTCGTATTCGCCATCATCATCAACAAGACTGAGATCTTCTCTAATAAAACATTCACCCAGGCTGGTATGGACAAAAAGAACTAGGCCTTCCCCTTTTCTTTTAAAGCGAGATGAGAAGAACGATTTATAATTAGGGATATCATAAAGGTGTTCTGTTCCTGGGTTGAGCCAGCTCTCAGACATTCCTATGATTGAAAAAGGATAATCTATACTTATGATGTAGGGCAAAATCTCAGAGTAGTGTTTTTTTAAACTTCTTGCATTTAAGTGTAACACAGAAAATGGTTTGTTTTTGCTATCTAAGAAAGGTCTTGACAAAGTCTTAAAAGATTCTTCAAGAAAATAATTAGCCTGGTGATCGTGGATCTCTCTCCAGTAATCTTGTTCCTCGGTGGAATCGTCAGTCATATACTGGGTGCCATCGATTACATTTATATGTATTGGGTTAAAACAAAGATTGTCAAGGTCTAAAACTGCAGAGGTCGATTTTATCACCGGGTTTACAGGATTGTTATGCACATTGGAGTCAGTAAAATCTGTGCAATCATAAAAAGGTAACTGTTCAAGAGTCGATGTGCCCTCATCGTTGTTATTATCAGCCATAATATTGCAAGGCAGATTTCAATGATACGGCTGATGAGAGGCATACATACTTTAAGGTCCCAAATTGAATATACACAATAATATAACAGCAGTAGTGAAATAAAAAGGTGCAAACATATACAGTGATCAAAACGCTTACTGTACATCCTCGCTGATCGATGACTCCTGTAGGCCATGTGCAGGGATAAGATTTTAAGAGGAATAAAAAAGGAATGAAACAGGAAAAAGGAAACAAAACAAAAATATAATCATTGATTACTGGAGTTTAGATTTTCTAAGACATAAAAGACAGAATTACTACAGTATAGCAGATGAGACATTCAAGTCTAACATATTTAGAAGTTTGAGATCCAATTTACAGTACTTGTGTTACACACAAACTGACACTCTGATCAAAGGGAGATTAACGTATCACATGGTATCAATAAGGGTAGTTCAGATGAATACTATCAGAACAGGTTTTCTCATTGTTGGTCAAGTACCAAGATATTGAAATGCAAGGTCTGTACGTCATGGTCAAGCAGGGTGTACGTGCAAATACATAAAGGCAGTGGCATTGAATATATGATATTTATCTAATTAATTGTAATAGTTGTCACTCGCAGGTGGTCAAAGGGAGATAAATGTAGTGCAACAAGGAAATGCAATACACGCCATGTAAATGATATGAGTTAAGTATCATCATTATTAAGTACATAAATGTGGAACTGAGATAAACGTCTGCGTGACACTGTTCAGTAGTGGGTGAAATGATGTGTTCAATTACCACATGTATAAGGAGCAAAATGATCTGATTTGTTTGTCAACTGAACTCACTTTGTCCCTGGCACCTGACAGATGACCTAACAATGCACAGCAGCAGATTGAGGGGTGCAGTTTTCAGATGGTTCAGTCTCGTTATTTTCCATGGACCAATGCCGTTCATAGGCCTAGTTTCCAGGATAACATCAGTATCAACCACTCTAATTCGTGTCTGTTTATTTTCAGTGGACCTAATTTTGTAGGCAACGTTAGCCAATCTTCCTCGTTCTCTTTTCAGTTCTGGTGGAAGATCAGTTCTAACTGACATTTTCTTTCCTCGCAAAACGGACGTCGCCTGTAAAATCTTGTCCCTGTCACTTGTGTGCACCAATCGCATTTTGATGGGCTGATGTGGGTTGGTATTACCTGGATAACTTGATTTTGGTAATCGATGAACATTGCCGATTTGCAGCTTTTGTGTCCATTCTGCATCTAACCCCATTTCGGTTGATAAAAATGTCCTGATAAACTGATGGGTATTTTCGGTTTCACTCGTTTTAGGAACGCCATAGAAGAGAAGGTTGTTTTTTCTATTATGTATCTCCAGGCGAAGTAATTTTTTCTCCAATTCTGCGACATAATTCATTAGTATTTGTTCTGTGGTTGTCTGCGACTGTGTTTCCATGGATACCAATATAACTTGGTATCCAGCAGAATATAATATCTTTACCTCTTCTAATTAGTTTCCTATGTATAGCTAAAATTTGAAGGATCAAGGGATTTTTAAATTTATTATTCTGTATTGCCAATAGGCAAGACGAGTCAGTGCATATCATTGCCCTCTGGGCACACCCAGAAGAAACATATGATAAGGCCAGGAGTATAGCTCTGGCCTCGGCAGAGAATATTGAAGAAGAGGATGGAAGACGAAAGGAAGAGACTCGCTGCTCCATGACAGCCGCAGCCGCAACCTTCTCATCATCCTTCGAACCGTCAGTATATATAAATGTATTATCCATATAATTAGCTTTAATTTCAGCAAAACCTTGCTGAATTATGAGAGGATTTATATTCGATTTATTATATTTACGTAAATCAAATATTAGTTTAGGTTGTGGAAGAAGCCATGGAGGAGGCTCCGAAAAAGACACCGCAGCTATGTCCTCCAGCTTGATGTTAGCTCCCACAATGTGGTTCCGTATACGAAGACCGAACGAAGGGATCTTGTTAGGACATTTAGTATGTTTCTCTACATATAATGGATTGAAAACACAGTCGTAGGCAGGGTTTGTTGGATAAGCTTTAAGCTTTGTAGCATACTTAAGGCTCAGTTTTATACGTCGGTTATATAAAGAAGGTTCATTACCCTCCACGCATAAACTTTCTACCGGTGAGGTTCTAAAAGCACCAAGGCTGAGCCTCAAACCTTGGTGATGAACAGGATCCAACATTTTAATATACGACTTCCTAGCGGAACCGTAAATGATGGATCCATGGTCCAATTTAGACCTCACCAGAGAACGATATAAATTAAGTAAAACTGATCGGTCAGCACCCCAATCGGTGCTAGACACGACCTTGATTATATCGAGAGCTGTTGTACATTTAGCTTTAAGCATTTTAATATGAGGTATAAAAGATAGCTTACTATCAAATATTATACCTAAAAATTTTATTTCTCCAACAATTTTAACATGTTCACCACAAAAATTAAGCTCGGGATCAAGATGAAGTTTCCGTTTATTACAAAAATGCATACCGACGGTTTTAGACGTTGAAAATCTAAAACCGTTTTCAGTTGCCCATTTCTCGATTTTACTGAGACAAAAGCTGCAACTGACGTTCGATATTATTCTTATTCTTAGCTCGGTAGCATATAAGGAAATCATCAACATATAAAGAACCCTCTGTGCCAGGTGTTTATGTTTTGGCTAGGCTATTTATTCTTATGCTAAACAGAGTTGGTGATAGAATGCTGCCCTGGGGTACACCCATTTTCTGCTCAAAAGAGTCAGAAAGAGTGAAACCCACCCGTACCTTAAACTGACGATCAGATAAAAATTGAGATACAAATATAGGTAATCGACCTTTAAGTCCCATATCCGTGAGATCTTTTAAAATACCATATTTCCATGTGGTGTCGTAGGCCTTTTCAAGGTCAAAAAACATGGACACCACATGTTCGTTATTAATGAAGTCATCGCCAATAAAGGTTTCGAATCGAACAAGGTGATCCATAGTGGATCTACCTTGACGACAACGGCATTGAATATTAGAAAGTAACTTGTTGGTTTCCAGAAACCAAAAAATCATCAATCATCCGTTCCATAGTCTTACAGACACAGCTGGTAAGAGCTATAGGGCGGTAATTATTTGGATCAGTATGATCCTTACCCGGTTTAGGGACCGGAATAATACACGCCTCCCTCCATGATGGTGGAAAATTACCAGTTATCCAAATATCATTAAGCAAGTCCAAGAGAGTCTCTAGTGGCTCAGGTGGTAAATGGTTCAGAAACTTATAATATACATTATCAGGACCACAGGCAGTATCGTGGGCTTTTCTTAATGCATTCTTAAATTCTTAGAAGAAAAGGGCAATTTAATTTTCTCCTTCTGGTTTTTAATATATTGTAATATTTTAGTATAGTTCTCAGAAGAAGATTTCTTAGAAAATTGTCTCGGTTAATTTATTTGCTATATCGGATGGAGAGGTTAATATATTATCTCCATCTTTCAAATGCTGGACATTGGCTTTATTATTTTTGCCCTTATGTTTCTGAACCATGTTCCACACCTTACGCATGGGTGTTTTTGACGTAATACCCGAAACAAAGTTCCGCCAACAAGATCGTCTCTTGAACTTGAGTAATCAACCAGCCTTAGCTCTAAAATTACGAACCTGGTTCAAGTTATTATCAGTAGGACAATGATTAAATCTGTGTTCAGCCTTTTTACGGTTCTTTATGGCTTCACGACAGTCATTGTCGTACCAGGGCTTACTTTTGGATTTGGGATGTGTCGAGGTCATAGGTATAGTTTTATCTGCAGCTTGTAATACCAGCTCATTAAATTTTAATCATCTGGATCATCTGTTGCTTTGAGAGTCTCGAGAGATATCGGCCTCACAGAACATCTCAAATGCGATCCAATCTGCTTTATCGAATTTCCACCTAGCTACACGTTCTAAAGTATTAGAAGTGATATGTTCTAGGATTGTAGGAAATTGGTCACTACCACAAAGATCGTCAGGCACCTTCCAAAAAAAAAAATCAAGGAGAAGTGATGGATCCGAGATAGTGAGATCGGTAGCAGAATAAGCGCCATTACCTGGATGTAAATAGGTATTAGAACCGTCATTGAAATAACACAGTCTCTCTTTCGATAAGAAATTTTCCACTATCTTGCCCTTATTATTAATGTTATTACTGCCCCATAGGGGGTAATGGGAATTAAAATCTCCAATTATTATAAACGGTTTAGGTAATTGTTCTGTAAGATTGTATAACTGAGAAGCTGACAAGTGTTCGGAGGTATATACACCGAACATAATGTGACTGTTTGACATAATGAAACACGAACGGCCACAGCCTAAAGCTCTGTATCCAGAGCAACAGGGCTGTGGATAATACTTTTATTTATGAAGATCGAGGAGCCGTCTGCAGCTCGCTCTTCTTCGTTTGAATAAATATAGTTTGAATAAAGTTATTTTATCTTTGTCAGATGTGTTCAAATGAGTTTCCTGAAGACACAGGGCAATAGGATTTAAAGTTTGAACTAGCTGTGTTATTTCAATAAAATTTACCTTAAGACCTCGACAATTCCATTGTATAATTTTGTCTAAAGAAGACATTATGGAGGAAGGCGTATGGGGGATTTCTCTTTATGTTTGAACCGTTGACGACACTTCCATGGAATGAATGAATGATTATGGCTTAACGCCACATCGGCAATATTTCAGCCATATCGTGGCGAGAACAAGGTGAAAGCAAGAGACGGTTAAGGTTTTCGATCTGATAATATGAACACCAAAAGTAAAACAAAAAGTACAGACGTGATTAAAATCGAATAAAAGAAAAATAAGATTTAAAACTCGAAAACCAGGGTTATAGTACATGTATAAATATATATAACTGTTTATCTATAGATATTTGACAATTAAAATTTATATTTTATGATATAGACCAATGGCCTTCAAAAAATTTATGACAACATCGCCAGCGATGCTGTCAAATAAATCATATATAGAGTTGACCGTGTAGAATCTCTGCCGAACGTGGGCAAAGTCTACACAGTCAACCAGAATATGTTTGATGCCATATTGAGCATCACATCCAACACACTCGGGAGCACTGCTCCCATCCAAGATGAAATTGTGCGTCAGATGAGAATGTCCAATACGGCATCTGGTTAAAACGACTTGGTCTCTACGAGACATATCAAATGTATATGAATTATAGCCAATGACCGGATGAATGGCATGCAGTTTATTATGGACCTGCAAGTTCCATTCACCCTGCCAAAGGCCACGAATATATTTAAGAATATTGGACTTCATGTCAGTATAAGGGATTTTTATCTTAGATATGGGTTTATTTAGGGCAGCTTTCGCCTCCCTGTCTGCGACTGTGTTTCCATGGATACCAATATGACTTGGTATCCAGCAAAATATAATATCTTTACCTCTTCTAATTAATTTCCTATGTATAGCTAAAATTTGAAGGATCAAGGGATTTTTAAATTTATTATTCTGTATTGCCAATAGGCAAGACAACGAGTCAGTACATATCATTGCCCTCTGGGCACACCCAGAAGAAACATATGATAAGGCCAGGAGTATAGCTCTGGCCTCGGCAGAGAATATTGAAGAAGAGGATGGAAGACGAAAGGAAGAGACTCGCTGCTCCATGACAGCCGCAGTCGCAACCCTGTCCCCATCCTTCGACCCGTCAGTATATATAAATTTATAATCCATATAATTAGCTTTAATTTCAGCAAAACCTTGCTGAATTATAAGAGGATTTGTATTCGATTTATTATATTTACGTAGATCAAATATTAGTTTAGTTTGTGGGAGAAGCCATGGAGGAGACTCCGGAAAAGACACCGGAGCTATATCCTCCAGCTTGATGTTAGCTCCCACAATATGGTCCCGTATGCGCAGACCGAACGAAGGGATCTTGTTAGGACATTTAATATATTTGTCTACATATAATGGATTGAAAACACAGTCGTAGGCAGGGTTTGTTGGATGTGCTTTAAGCTTTGTAGTATATTGAAGACTAAGTTTAATACGTCGGTTGTATAAGGAAGGCTCATTTGCCTCCACGTATAAACTTTCTACTGGTGAGGTTCTAAAAGCACCAAGGCTGAGCCTCAAACCTTGGTGATGAACAGGATCCAACATTTTAATGTACGACTTCCTAGCGGAACCGTAAATGATGGATCCATAGTCCAATTTAGACCTCACCAGAGAACGATATAAATTAAGTAAAACTGATCGGTCAGCACCCCAATCGGTGCTAGACACGACCTTAATTATATCGAGAGCCTTTGTACATTTAGCTTTAAGCATTTTGATATGAGGTATAAAAGATAGCTTACTATCAAATATTATACCTAAAAATTTTGTTTCTCCAACAATTTTAACCTGTTTACCACAAAAATTAAGCTCAGGGTCAAGATGAAGTTTCCGTTTATTACAAAAATGCATACCGACGGTTTTAGACGTTGAAAATCTAAAACCGTTTTCAGTTGCCCATTTCTCGATTTTGTTGAGACAAAGCTGCAACTGACGTTCGATATTGTTCATATTCTTAGCTCGGTAGCATATAAGGAAATCATCGACGTATAAAGAACCCTTTGTGCCAGATGTTAATGTTTTTGCTAGGCTATTTATTTTTATGCTAAACAGAGTTGGTGATAGAATGCTGCCCTGGGGTACACCCATTTCTTGCTCATAAGAGTCAGAAAGAGTGGACCCCACCCGTACCTTAAACTGACGATCAGATAAAAATTTGGATATAAATATAGGTAAGCGACCTTTAAGACCCATGTTCGCGAGGTCTTTTAAAATGCCATATTTCCATGTGGTGTCGTAGGCCTTTTCAAGGTCAAAAAATATAGACACCACATGTTCATTACTGATGAAGCCATCGCGAATAAAGGTTTCGAATCGAACAAGGTGATCCATGGTAGATCTACCTTGTCGAAAACCGCATTGAATATTAGATAAAAGCTTGTTGGTTTCAAGAAACCAAACAAGTCTATCATTAATCATCCGTTCCATAGTCTTACAGACACAGCTGGTAAGAGCTATGGGACGGTAATTATTTGGATCAGTATGATCCTTACCCGGTTTGGGAACCGGAATAATACACGCCTCCCTCCATGATGGTGGAAAATTACCAGTTATCCAAATATCATTAAGCAAGTCCAAGAGAGTCTCCAGTGGCTCAGGTGGTAAATGGTTCAGAAACTTATAATATACATTATCAGGACCACGGGCAGTATCGTGGGCCTTTTTTAATGCAGTTCTAAGTTCCTCGATATTAAAAGGATGATTATAATCTTCTAAATTCTTAGAAGAAAAAGGGCAATTTAATTTTCTCCTTCTGGTTTTTAATATGTTGGAATTCTTTAGAGTAATTCTCAGAAGAAGATTTGTTTGAAATTGTTTCAGCAAGTTTATTTGCTATATCGGGTGGAGAAGTTAATATATTATCTCCATCCTTTAAATGCTGAACTTTTGCTTTATTATTTTTGCCCTTAAGTTTCTGAACCATGTTCCAGACCTTACGCATGGGTGTTTTTGACGTAATGCCTGAAACAAAGTTCCGCCAACAAGATCGTCTCTTGGACTTGAGTGATCGACGAGCCTTAGCTCGAAAAATACGAACCTGGTTTAAGTTATTATCAGTAGGACAATGATTAAATCTACGTTCAGCCTTTTTACGGTCCTTTATGGCTTTACGACAGTCATTGTCGTACCAGGGTTTACTTTTGGATTTTGGATTTGTCGAGGTCTTAGGTATAGTTCTATCGGCAGCTCGTAATACAAGCTCGGTAAATTTTAACATAGGATCATCTGCTGCTTTGAGAGTCTCTGGAATGATATCAGCCTCACAGAACATCTCAAATGCGATCCAATCTGCTTTATCGAATTTCCACCTAGCTACACGTTCTAAAGAATTAGAAGTGATATGTTTTAGGATTATAGGAAAATGGTCACTACCACAAAGATCGTCATGCACCCTCCAAGAAAAATCTGGGAGAAGTGATGGATCTGAGATAGTGAGATCGATAGCAGAATAAGCGCCATTACCCGGATGTAAATAGGTGTTAGAACCATCATTGAAATAACACAGTTCACCATTCGATAAAAAATCTTCCATTAACTTGCCCTTATTATTTATGTTATTACTGCCCCAAAGGGGGTTATGGGAATTAAAATCTCCCATAAGTATAAAAGGTTTGGGTAATTGTTCTTTTAGATTTTGTAACTGCAAAGCTGACAAAGAAATGTTCGGGGAAATATACACCGAACATAATGTGATTGTTTTGGACAACGAAACACGAACAGCCACAGCCTGCAGTTCTGTATCCAGAGCAACAGGGCTGTGAATAACATTGTTATTCACGAAGATGGAAGAGCCGCCTGCAGCTCGATCTTCTTCATTTGAATAAGTGCTGTATAAGGAATAATTTTTCAGAGTTATATTATCTTTGTCAGATGTCTTCAGGTGAGTTTCCTGAAGACACAGGGCAATAGGATTTAGTAATTGAACTAGCTGTGTTATTTCAATAAAATTTACCTTAAGACCTCGACAATTCCACTGTACAATTTTGTCTAAATAAGACATTATGGAGGGAGACGTATAGGAGATTTCTCTTTATGTTTGGACCGAGGACGACCCTTCCTTGGAGATCGGCTGGAAGATCTCCCTGGTGCGGGTGATGTATCCATCACATCCGCATCCGATGTTGTAGGACCAACGTCCTCCAACGATCCAAATCTATTAAAAGTTTGGACAGGGTCCCTGGTGGCCTTAGAGGGACGCTCTGTGGGACCGCTAGGTTTACTATTATCACTATTATATTTATTTTCAGATTTGGTTTTGGCAGATTTGTTTTTGAATTGGTTAATTTCAGGTTTATCAGTTTGTTGTTTATTATTGACTGGTTTTATTTGCTGTTCTGCAGTGGTCTGTGTTGAGCAGGAAATATGCGCAGGTTGCACAGCAGGTTGTAAAGATGTGAAGCTAGGTTTGTCTTTTCCAATGGGCCATGTTAATGAAGTCTGAGTTCCAACAGACGTTGTAGTTCGCTTGACCACATTGGCAAACGAAGATTGCAGTGATGTGTTAGAGACGGAGGCCAATTTGCGGGCCTCCTGATAAGAGATATTATTTTTAGTTTTTAGATTTATTATTTGCTTTTCTTTAATAAAAAACGGACAGTCCTTGGAGGAGGCCATGTGATCTCCACTGCAATTACAACACTTAACTGTGCTGCTGCAGTCGAAACCATCATGACCCTCACTGCCGCATCTAAAACAAACCATTTTATTTTTACATTGGCCCTTGCCGTGACCAAATTTTTGGCAAGTAAAGCAGCGTGTAGGGTTGGGAATGTATAAATCTACACTAACCCTATACGGGCCAATGTAGATATACGACGGAAGCGAGGTTGTGTTAAAGGTCAAAAGATATGTATTAAGTTTAATGATGTTGCCAGATTTCTTCATAGTGAAGCGTTTAACTCTGGTAACACCCTGCGATTTCAGTTCTGTGCAGATTTCGTCTTCTGATAAATCAATGATATCCTGATCCCTGTCACGTATAATTCCCTGACAGCTGTTCAGGGAATTATGGGGGGGATGTACACTCAGGAATATCAGTTATTTTATTCAAAGCTAATAAATTGATGGATTGTTGTTTCCGGAAACATTCAATAAGAATGTCTCCGGATCGTAATATTTTGACGTTTTTTAAAGTACCTGCTGGTCCCTGCAAGGCGCTTTTAACTACAAATGGATGAATTTTTGAGGCCGGCTTCTGTTCACTCTTTGTCAAGAGAACGATGAAAGCCGGCCAACTGTCCTCTCCGTTATCAACTGAGTCAGCCAAAACCTCTAATTTTCTCTTCTTATCAGCACTTGAAATCGGCTGAGAGGAAGGCCTGGTAGTTATACTGGAGACATTAATTGAAAGGTTTGAGGCAGGCATGGCATATATATAAATTTCACCCCATATGTTCCCCACCCACCACGGAGTGCCAACAAGGGCGATGCCTGAACCTGGGATCGCCCGGCGGGAAAGACACCAAGGATTCCATATGAGGTATACTCGAACAGATTGATTGATACCAACAGGTTAAATTCAATCTACTCGATTGACCCATGAGCCACCGCCTCAAAACGTAGTCCCGTAAACGAATTTTTGGAAATAACATTTTGTTGAAGGAATAGTGTTATGGAGAAATTCTGGGGCAACGCAGAAGCAAGACATGACCAAGTCAATTGATCGGACCGGGTCCATCCGACCTCCCGTTTCTCTTCAAATAAGTGCCAAAGTGACGTGTTGGGCGTGAGGATCTCGCAAAGCTAACACACCCTCAGCCACCAGGATCCCGTCCTCGGAGATTACGGGTCGCAACCCACGGCAAACAGGTCGCTCTCCGGTTGCCTATCACACAACCGAGAAGATTTGAGCCTATTATATTCACCGGGCTCACACAGGAGAGCTCTAGGCTAGCCGTCTTTTACGACAAGCTTGCCTAGAGGGCTGAGGTCCTATTCTTATCACCCCCGAAACCCCACGGGGTCAATCAATCACTGGCCTTTATAGATAAATATTTAGATATTAATAAATTATATCTTATGAGAAAGTTATATATACATTTCTTGATATATTATTTTTAAAATATGAGGGTTTTCGAGTTTTAACTTTTTGGTTATTCTAATCTGGTTTTAAACATGTGCAAACATTTGTTTCCACTTTTGATGTTCTCACCACCATATCGGAAACCTCAACCGCCTCGTGTTTCGACCTTGCTCTCGCCACGATATGGCTAAAATATTGCCGATGTCGCGTTAAACGATATTCATTCATTCATACCATGACTGCGACGTCTACGTTTATGGTATTGGAATAAATTTGTTCAACTTTTTTGAAGCTTATACGTTATCAGCACCACAAGCAGTATCGTGTGCTTTTATCAATGCAATTTTCGTGGGTCTTCTAGTTCATCCATATAAAAAGGACAATTATTATAATCTTCAAAATTTTCAAAAATTTCACCCTATAACGTTGAGGTTTTTGTAGGTCAGACGATTTCTGCAAAGTCTCTTGCACCAGGCGCCGAAACACCATCTTATACGATTTTACCTTGCACTCATTCCACAAGGTCGCCTCTGGGCTAAAAGCATTCTTTATCGTGTTACCAATTTCACCTTCACTACACGTTTGATTTCCGGTTTTTATGCAAACGAAATCACTAAAACCAGTAGAATCCGAGCCAAGGCCAAACACTCCACAGGCACGAAATATTTGACACCAATAACGCATTTTTGCCCCTTCTTCGTGTCACACGACGACTTCTCGATATACTTCTCAATACACGACCAAACCATTTCCGAACTCTACGGCGTTTATCACCACGCGCCCGAGCAATTACAGCAACTCTCTTAATTCTTATGCCAATCAGAACCCCGAAGAGACGGGGGAGGGTGGTGACAGCCCGTGCTCCGCATTCGACGCGGAGGTTTATATATAGGCGAAGACTTGTGCCAAACCTTACCCGACCCGGTCAATAGTCGACTCCCCCAAATTAGCATATCAAATCACACAATGAACCCGTCCCCTTCCTGTCTTACTCGCTGGCTATTCAAATCAGCTTGGGTCACGTGACCTCCCCTGTCTATATATATGTTTGCGCGATTGCGACGGCAGGCGGATAGTATTTAACCGTCTGCTGTGTGTGCTGTCGCAAAATTGACCCGGGCGTACCATACAATGACTGTGCATCGTTTAGGTCTTCCTAGAAAAAAACATAAATAGAAAAGTCAGTCGAGTTATAGGCAGGCGTGTGAACAGTTCTAGGAGAGAGGGCCTACCAATTATACCTTGCATGGTATGTTTTCACAGATGCAACTTTCCCTAAATGACGCTGCTTTGTCAATGCCTACAAGCACATATCCCTACAAGGCAATGATAGAAGCCCTTATGAGTTGCGGTCGAGAAGCTAAAGAGTCGCAGCTGACGTGCCGATCGTTTTACAAAGACACTGCTGGACAGTTAAAAAGCGCGAATGCTAATGACTGTTTGACACTTCGCCGCCACTTTACCAACCACACTCGTATCTTTTGACATGATTAGTCGGCCATAGTTGAATGTGTTACAC
This sequence comes from Liolophura sinensis, assembly GCF_032854445.1. Lineage (NCBI taxonomy): Eukaryota > Metazoa > Mollusca > Polyplacophora > Chitonida > Chitonidae > Liolophura > Liolophura sinensis. Next base: position 235,148 of record NC_088298.1, on the reverse strand, counting down.
CAGTCCAAACTATTGATAAATGGCGTCGATGTAAAACTTCAAATTTGTAAGAAGTAATGATGCATTTTGCATAATCACGAATAATAATCCCAAATTTTTAAGATAGCTATACAGAAAATATCATTTTGTTACGTAAAGTGAAAATAAATCCACACGTCCAGATAGCGCATATGGAAGCGCTGGAAAGATCCCCAGCCCGATACCTCAAAAACAAAAAAATAAGGTGTTCATTGTCCGTAGGTGAAACTCTGGGTTTCGAACAAACGGCTGCACATCGTGTATATGACACTAGTCACACGAAATGTGTGTCCGCCATATGGTACGAGAGGGGGAGGTGGCCTTGTGTTTAATACCCTTATGGGACTGTGGGCTATATCACCCGTTTAATATAATTGATTTATAATAGTCCTTTTTTCTCTGGCTTGTTGAGAATTCTGACGCTTGTTCTGTCGCGTGATTTTTCCCGCTCATTAAACACGGGCTTTCTGCATAATTCAGTCTACAGGTGTTTCAGCCCAAGTTCATTGCTTCAAATCACCTAACATATATGTCAAATCACCTAACATATCTCCTAATGGATTGCCCTGGTTCAGATAAGGACACAAGAATCTGTCATGATTATATGCATTGAGGATCTAGATTTTTCAACACTTCATACAACTTCAAATGGCTAAAACGCGTGAATAACCTGAACAAACCTGTAGTGTCAATCTTAACGTTATATTTAATAGTTCTAGAAATGTCGCGTACACTGACTAACCTGTAGCCCTTCTGCAAGGCATTTTTGTACTTCAAATGACGCCTACGTACCCGTGATAGCATGTTCATCGGTTTGTTAACAAGTCTGGATATGGTTGTCACAGCAGGTCTTGCACAGGGGGAACATTAGCCTGTCATGACTGCGGTAGGTGAGAACGGGGTGGTACAGGTTTCTAAGGGGGGGGCAACCTTACATTCACTGAAACCCACATACTTATGTATATCATCAAAGTCACGGGTGATGATGGTAGGATAGCCGACAGAATATTCGGCGTAATTGTTAATATCGGAATAGTGACGGGAAATCCACGTAATTAACACTTGTGTGGGTCTTTCCTTCATTAAAATAACTTTGTACAGTTTGCTCGACCACCGAAGAACGCATCTCTAGGATCTAACCTACTCGCCATATCCAGAGACGTTACAAATTCCTTGAGCTCATCATAGATTCCATGCCAGCTATTGTAGTAGTATGGCACCATGGAACTCTAATGATTACGCAATATATTGTATGGACGTTATGATCACGTAATAAGTTCTAAGACTAATCGCATGCTGCAAGGGGAGCTAACTACTATCGCAAAGCGGGCCCAAAAAGTTTGGGTCACGTGGTTTGGAACGTCCAATCGGTTCGAGCTCTCCTTCCAGAGTTCCCGGGCTTTCCTCAGTTACTTATAGCGTGAAATAATAAATGCGCGGGTCGTGACCTGGAGTGTTGCACATCACGTTACATAACGTATTGCACAACGTATTACGCGTGTTACCGACTTCATTCGACCAATAACCCCTTGTTATGAATTTATTTAACCCATTAGAGGTGGTGTCTTAGTGTTATCCGTGTGTATAAAAATCCCTACATTTTCAAAATTCGGAGGATGTTGGTATTTTTCTACCTAGGCCGATCTTGCGTACTAGTTCCTAGAACCGCTGTGATTTTTTGATCGTATTCACCATACTCAGTTATTTCACCGACCACATAACATGTCTCCATTATCTTCCTGGAAATGCGGAACCCTTTTTATATGGTGAGTAGACCGTTCATTTTATTCCTTTCTTTTTATTAGACGGTTTAGACCAGCTTTGGTGGTTATTGAGGATTTAACACTATTTCAGTTAATCCATAGCGACCTTGCGAGACTGACTGCTTCTCTATGATGGACAAACGTTGCTCGTTAAAATAGTTTCGGTTAACGAGATGTATTAGCGTTTTGTACGTCGTCTTCAGTATCTCTCCTTTTAGATCAGGTGCAAACATGGACAAACAATGTGAGACCATGTAAAACAGTATATTATAATAACTATAAAAAAGAATACAAAAAGACCGCCAACGACAGTAAAATAATGAGGTGGAACGATAGTGTGTAGTCAGCATGGCGCAGGATCCGATCACATTTTTTTTTTTTTTTTTTGTGGTATTTCCTGAGTGTTACCAGGGCCTCCCTTTGCAGTTGATTTTTTCATCATAAAATTTCCTGTAGCGGTCCTGGTAACCGGGCATGCTGCATCGCAGTCTACCACACTCCCACTCCAGCTTTTCAATTCTAGCGTCTTTGTCTTTCAGCCGTTTGCTAATGTTCTCCTCCTACAGAGACTCATCGGAACTGTATATAGAAAGATACACAATTGATAATACGTACAACTTTTTCGACCTTAATAACTGAAAGTAATGGGAATGTCTAATAATATTACAGGCTAGATACGTGGTAAACTTCACTTCACAAATGTAATATTATAGGCTAGCTAGGAGATAACTTTCACATAACATATGTCAATTCGGGCTGTTGTATTAGTATTAACTCAGTTGTGACGTTACTCAGGCGGGTCAGTAGTGTCTACAGCAAATATCTACTTACTCTGTTGAGGGTGAGGAAGGTGTTGATTTTTTATGGGCAAAACCTTTTTTTGGTCTATCCCATTTGCGGTGATTTTCTTTTGGGGTCGATGACGGCTTAGAGATACCGTACGCCGCATTCCTGAAATGCAAAGTTACGACACAAGTACGACACGATATTTATACCGGAACATACCATAAACAGCCTTGCTCGTCTTTTACTCAGATTAAATACCTAAAACGATAAATACAACCTACCGGTCAATGGAGGAATGAGGTGATGAAAACTCACAAACCGAGAATTTAAATGGCTCCACTTCACTTGGAGGTGTTCCTCTGTAACATGTATAACGGTGTGTAAAGGTATTGTTGTAAAATGAATATGTAATGAGCTATACACTAAGCCGTTGATATGTCCCATCACAGAATATTTTCTGGACAAAAAATAAGTTGAAAGTACTATTCGAAATAGGGAATGAGACGTATGGAATAGTTTTAAACGAAACCACTTACATTTCTATTCTTTTAAAAACGTGACCAGCAATAGCGAAAGGATTGGCGTAGTACTGTAAATAATGAATCCACTCTTTAAATATGTCTTTAACGAAATCGATTACCTTCATTAAACATTCATTTGGTAAAATGAAAAAACTGACACAAGTAGGTTGAATTCCATAGGTGTAGAAAATAAGTTTACATCTGGGGATCCAATATTTTCAGGCGAACTACAAAAAACATGTATCAGGGGTTATATTTCCATGTGCATCTATGTGGTAACTCATGGTGGCGTTCGTGAAGTATGAGGCAAGTCCTGTATTCTATATAAAACTCTGGAAAATGTATAATCACGTGAGTAGTAAATAGTGCCCTCTGGAACTCGTGATTATGCAACGTTTTACGCCATGTGACATAAATTTATTACATGAGAACATGAAGCAAGGCATGATGCAACATATAACGTTTATATCGCGATATGTAAATATATGAACGTTATGATCACGTCATTCTAATCGCATGTTGCAAGGGGAGGAAACTACTATCGCAGAGCGGGCCAAAAAGTTTGGGTCACGTGGTTTTGAACTCCAATCGGAGCGAGCTCCAGTACTTCCCGCGTTCCCAAGCTTTCCACGGCTTTCCACACTTATAGCGTGAAATAATAAATACGGGAGTCGTGACGCAGAGTTGCGCAACGTATTACGCGTGTTGTTACCGACTTCGTTCGACCAATAACTTATGAATTTACTCCGCCAGTCATAGCTGGCGTCTTAGTGCCAACGGTGTGTATAAAAATCCCAACATTTTCAAAATTCGATTGTTCGTGGTATTTTTCTACCTAGGACGATCTTGCGTACTATTTCCTAGAACCCTAGTGTTCTTCTAATTGTATGCGCCATACTCCGTTATTTCACCGATCCGGACACAACATCTCCATTCGTGTTAATCTTCCTGGAAGTGAGGACCCCTTAAACCGGTGAGTAAACCGTTTACTTTATTCCTGTTTTACTAGACGGGTTATAACATCTTTGTTGATGGTTACAGATGATTTATCTTTTATTTCAGTTAATACATAGCCATCTTCGAGACTGACTACTTCTCTCTGATGGACAAACGTTGCTCGTTAACAATGTTTCAGTTAACGACATGTATTGGCGTTTCGTACGCCGTCTTCAGTATCTTTTTTTTGTTTTAGCTAAGGGGCAAACATAGACAGAAAAACAAACATGAGACCACGTAAAACAAGTATATTATAAAAACAATAAAAACAAAAAAAGCGGCTAAAGACGGTAAAATAAAGGGGGTAGAACGAGAGTAAGTAGTGACTCGTGTAGAGTCAGCATGCCGCGGGACCCGAACATTTTTGGTGGTATTTCCTGCGTGTTACCAGGGCCTCTTTCAGTTTATTTTCATCGTAAAATTTCCTGTAGAGGTCCTGGTAACCGACCATGCTGCCTCGCGCTTCAGCTCTTCTACCATATCCTGTTTGGCTTTCAGCCTTTTTGTTGATGGGTCTCCTCCTTACCCCTAGACACGTCGGAACTGTACATAGAACGATACACAATAATACGTACAACTTTTTCCACATTAATAACTGAAAGTATTGGGAATGTCTAATAATATTATAGACTAGATACGTGGTAAACTTCACTTCACATATGTAATGATATTATAGGCTAGCTACGAGATAACTTTCATATAACATGTGTCAATTCAGGCTGTTGTATTAGTATCAACTCGATTGTGACGTTACTCAGGCGGGTCAGTAGTGTGCAAATATCTACTTACTCCGTTGAGGGTTAGGAAGGTGTTGATTTAGGTTCTCGTCGTTCCCCGAACAACTTTTTTTGCCTATCCAATTTGGGTCTTTTTGGAGTCCTTGGCGGTAATAGGTTTTGGGGCGATGACGGCCCAGGGATACCGTACGCCGCATCCCTGAAATGTAAAGTTACGACGCAAGTACGACATATTTATACCGGAACACACCATAAACAGTGCAGCCTTGCTCGTCTTTTACCACGATTGAATACTTAAAACGATAAGTACAACCTACCGGTCAATGGAGCAAAGAGGTGATGAAAACTCACAAACCGAGAATTTAAACTTCACTTGGAGGTGTTCCTCTGTAACATGTATAACGGTGTGTAAAGGTATTGTTTTAAAATGAATATGTACTAAGGTATAGTAAGCCGTTGATATGTCCCATCACAGAATATTTTCTGGACAAAAAAAGCAGTTGAAAGTACTATTGGAAATAGGGAATGAGAAGTATGTAATAGTTTTAAACGAAAACCACTTACATTTCTATTCTTTTTAAAAAACGTGACAAACAATAGCCAAGGGATTGGCGTAGTACTGTAAATGGTGAATCAATTCTTGGGGATCCAATATTTTACAAATATTATACAAATCTGGGGATCCAATATTTTCAGAACTACAAAAAACCATGTATCAGGGGTTATATTTCCATGTGCATCTAATATGGTTACACACTACACGTAGACCCGCTAAACAGACTGAAATAGAGTATGTGGAGCGATGTGAATAATTGAAAGATGGACTTGACTTATAAACGAACATTCATCTCTGCGTTTACCGCCAAACGGTTAAAGGGTAAACAAAAAAGCGTAGTTGTATACTTACAAGCGTTATATATATATATATATATATATATATATATATATATATATATTGGAAGAAGACCCTGTAGGGGTGTATTCTTTAGCACTTTTCAGGTCTATGAGCAGGATTTCTTTATTGACGTCGTGAAAATCACTCGCGTCTTTCTCCGGATCATTGAGCAGTTTATAAAACTCTGCCGGCGTGATAAACAAAACAGCTTTGGTTCAGATCATTGCGCTGTCCAAATTGATCCTCGAAGTGAATTCGAGGGTAGCTTCGCCACTGATCTCATGAGGTTTTTTTTTTCAGGATTTTGTTTTTATCCAGCCTGATGCCTTCGTGGGACTCGTACCGCTCGATATAAGCGTCCTTTATCAACCTCTGATTTAACCCATTTAGGCCACCCCGATGATTTCTGCTTAATTTTCAAAAAGGTGTTAATATATCCGGTGAACAAACCAGTAGTGTCATCCTTACCGTTATATTTAGTAGTTCTAGGAAAGTGATACACCTAATATTCATTGACTAACCTGTAGCCCTTCTGCAAGGCCTTTTTTCTACTTCAAATGACGCCTACGTACCCGTGATAGCATGTTGTTCATCGGTTTGTTAACAAGTCTGGACAAGGTTGTCACAGCATGTCTTGCACAGGGGGAACATTAGCCTGTTATGATTGTGGTAGGTGAGAACGGGGTGGTACAGGTTTCTAGAGGGGATAACCTTACAATTAATGAAACCCACATACTTGTGTATATCACCAAAGTCACGGGTGATGATGGTAGGATAGCCAACAGGATATTCGGCGTGTTTTGTTAATATCGGGATAGTGAGGTGAAACCCATGTAATTAACACCCCTATCGCCCTTTGCTTCATAAAATAACCTTTTTATACAGTTTGTCCGGCCACCGAATAACGCATCACTAGGATCTAACCTAATCACCATATCCAGAGATGCTTCAAATTCCTATAAGCTCATAGCTAGACTCCATCTCCTCTCTAAACTCGTGTTCCCAAAGGTAGAGTAGAGACCGAGCTCTTCCCGCTTACGAATGCCAGCTATTGTCTTATCATACACAAGCTCGTTATTTGTCTTGTTTATGGGATTAATGGCGTCCTTATCCGTCCACTGAACACAAATGTACAACGCATCCTAAAAATGTATAGGCTGTATCAGTTTTAGAATCGTAGCCATCCTACACTACGCTGACCCTTATTCAATGCATGCTGGATGTACAACTGTCCCCCCACCCCAACCATTCCAGCCATTGAATGGACTAGCGAGAGAACTGGTCTCTCTCAACAGTGAGTTCTCCCGGTACTAATGCCACCTCCAACGCTTTTAGAAAGCCGGCTTTGAAAATCTCAAAACAAAGACCCGCGATAGTAATGCTCTTTATTGGATCAATGCCAAAAACATCCTCCTCGTCTATCGCTGTGGACTCGGGGGTGGTGATATCCATAATCAGTTCCCTAAATCTGAAGCAGCACCGCCTGAGAATGGTCACGTCAGAACGGCAATAGTCCAACATTTCTTTTTGGAAATCAAACACGTAATTCTTTTCCTTCAGTTCGTTCTACCAGCTCACAAACTGGTCTAGGTCACTTTTAGACATGTTGTCAATGCCGTAGTAATGCATATCGGGCAATGGACCTATGTAGGATTGGTTTTTCTCTAGATTGAACAGGTGTGGGAAATCACCTTTTTTCCCGGGAATGTTGAATGTCTTGGGAAAGTTAGCTAGGCATGTGGGGATCAAGTTCAGACTGTCTACGATTCTCATTTTAAGACCTATATATATATATATATATATGGATACACGTGGTTTTGCCACCACTGTATATGACATTAGGTTTTAGTCTGTTCGATTAGGTAGCGTAACATAAAATACCCGTCAAACTCCTTCATGTTGTGGGCGATCACTGTAAAGCCATGGTGACGCTCATTAACCAGCCACTTACCAAAATCATTGGCTGTATTTGCACCGCTAAAACAACCTCACGCTCTTTACATCTAACACAAGTCTGATGTACGTCATCGATATCGATGCAGTCATTGCATACTTTGTGCACGACGCAGAAATTCGGCACATGTTCATCTGATTCTACCGTTGTTTCAAAATCACGGAAGATGTATACTCTTGCTTTCTTTCACCACTAATGGCTTCATGCAACACCTATGGTCACCCATATGATACACTAAACACCTGGTACAATATTTCTCATCACAACTATGCTTACAAGGCGGTCTAATGTGGCGTCAGAGAAGCCGGCGACACGTAGTACAAGACCAGTAAGTCTCGCATATGGAATTATATTTCTTCGCAGCATTTTATTTTACGTTCCAAGCGTTTTCTTATAACACGATTCACTATGGAAGCGCCGTTTGCACAAACCGCAATCTACAGGTATCGTGACGTGGCAGTTTCTACTGTAGCACATACTACATATAACGTTGCATCTATGCGCAGACAGTGTGTTGTATGCTTTAAAACATGATTCGCAGTAGTATGGCCGCGCAAAAAAAGCCTGCATTCTAGTGATAACATCAAAATGGCCGTTGTGGTGTAGTAAGTAGATCTTATTAGGTCGTACGACTATTCCCTGATGCACAATAGCATTGGGCGCTTTAGCGTCGACCACTACTATCTGAGTATCGGTCGAATTTTCGAATAAATGCATCTTATCTAACCCAATCTGCACTGTCGGATCTACCCCAGCCTTTTGACAAAGCTCTAAGGCCAATTTCTTTTGGAGGGCTTTGTTAGAGAAAGCTATTCTTTTCTTATCTGGGTCATTCAACATATAAGCCCTAGCTATGACGATCGCTCTGGCTGCACACATTATCCTTATTAACCACCTGTATTCCTTTTCTTCACGCATCTTGCCTCTGTGATATTGGTAATTTTTTTCCTCATGCGTCCTCTAATGAGTCTAATAACACCCCAGGTGTATTTCAAAACTTTCGTTAAAAACCAGTGTTTCATTAGACTGTAACATTTTCTCAATGAGATCTAACAAATCACGAGGTGAAATGTCTTCCACCGCTCTTAAACTCAAAACCAGTGGGGTGTCCATACCTTTTTGAAAAATGTAAATGCGGGCCAGATCGTCACCGTGTACACCGTCTAAAGATCTACTTAATACAGCCTCCAGAGCATTCGTTAACAGCTCCATGTACTATTATTAACGTCAGACGAAAGTTTTAACGAGTATATAACTTCGGAGGTTCCATATTTCTTAAAAATATTCTTTTTTTTTTTCCATGAATGTTGAAATCATTTTTCTTAGCACCACCCAACCCACTCGTGCCCACACCCCCCAATACACTCTGCTCCCCGATACTATCACCACTCCCTGTCTGTATGCGATGTTCCGAGTCATCCTGTGCCTTCTGTTGCGCTATCGCCGAGCGTTTTCCCTCTTCTTTACCCTTGGTGCTTTTGTGATGTGTTGCTCTGTTGTGAAAAAAAGAAAACCGAGTTATTTTCAACAATCTTTATTCAGGATTAACGTATATGTATTCTGACATATTCATCTACCTGTGTAAATCTCATGACTACCTATAATGTCTATATAGTGATTCTTTTTTTTTTTATTTAGTACGGGATGTATGTGTATATGTATGCATACGGACCACAATTAGTGTCGAATGTACATTTTAAGCGTGAGTGGACGCTTCGGCTTTCAGCGTGCCTTTAGGCTTGTAATAACCCAACTGTAGGTCATCTGCATGGGAAGTTGTCTGCTAAGGACTGTAGGCAAAGATAAAATAGAAGGTATGGTTAGAAGAAGTAGTTACATAATGGGTCATTTAATTTCCCTGTCGGAATCACATTGTCCATACACCAAATCGTGACCATCTGCGACAAGGTCCGTTAAACGGATTATATTACCCTAATGTCCGTCTACTAATGGTGCCACTCCGTCGCGCTCCCGCGCCGGCGTGTTTTAAGAGCCAGTCACCAAACATCGTAAAAAAGCCTACTGTTACGTAGATGCCACTTGAGAAGAGGGGTTTCTTGTGAACACTGACACGCATGTGTTATTTTCAAACAATGCCCAGTTAAAACTGTTCACTCACATGTCGAGTTGGGACGTCGAAGGCTGTATTTCCCTCAACGGACCGGTCTCTTTGTCCTCGGCTGCGTGGGAACTATCGGAGCGCTTTCTTTTGCTGGGCCCCCGTGGGGTTTCCGGGGTGATAAGAATAGGACCTCAGCCCTCTAGGCAAGCTTGTCGTAAAAGTCGACTAACCTAGAGCTCTCCTGTGTGAGCTCGGTGATTATAATAGGCTCACATCTTCCCGGTTGTGTGAGAGGCAACCGGGGAGCGACCTGTTTGCCGTGGGTTGCGACCCGTAATCTCCGAGGACGGGATCCTGGTGGCTGAGGGTGTGTTGGTCTTGCGAGATCCTCACGCCCAACACGTCACTTTGGCCCTTACTTGGAGAGAGACGGGAGGTCGGATGGGCCCGGTCCGATCAATCGGCTTGTCATGTCTAGCCCTACACTTGATCCCGTTTGTTATTCTTTGTCTTACCGAGATGTCAAGTTGGCTCTTCTTCAGAAGCACTTCCTTTGGGGTCAATGCAGAAGGCGGTGGCTAATGGGTCAATCGAGTAGATTGAATTTAACCTTTTGGTATAACTCAATCTGTTCGAGTATACCTTGCGTGGATTCCCTGTTTTTATTCTCTGCTGGTCATCCGCAGAGGTAGATTCGCCCTTGTTGGCACTCCGTGGCGGGTGGGGGACACGCAGGGTGAAATTAAATAAAATATAACATGGCTTCTTCTAACATCACAACAGTCGTTGCTAAGAAAAGAAAAAATGAAGTTCCGTTAGATATTGAAGGAGAAAATACTTATTTTCCTACCTTCTTAGTAATATCTAATAAAAATGAAGGCAAAATGAAAATAAATCCATTTGTACTTAAAAAAACGTTAGAGAGTTATGCTGGAACTCTGAAACAAGTCAAAAAAATGAAATCTGGGAACATTTTGTTGGAAGTTTCCAGAAAACAACAATATATAAATTTATTAAAAATTCAGAACATAGGAGAGCAGCCTGTTTCTGTTTCTCCACATAATACATTGAACTGCTGTCATGGAATAATTCGTGACAGAGACCAGGACCTTACCGAAATGAACGAAGAACAAATAACTGAAGAACTAAAACATCAAGGAGTAAGGTAAAACGCTTCCTAATTAGAAGAGATGGAAACCTGATAAAAACCAACACATATATGATAACTTTTAACAGACCTTCCCTTCCGTCGTCTATATTTATCGGGCCATATATTGTGAGGGTGGATTTGTTTATACCTAACCCCACCCGGTGTTTCTCTTGCCAGCGGTTTGGCCATGGCAGGAGTCAATGCCGCAACACACTGGTCTGCTTTAGATGTGCGGAAGCAGGGCATGAGGGCTTCGACTGCACAAAAACAATAAAATGTTTCAATTGTAGCGGAGCCCACATGGCCTCTTCCAAGGACTGCCCTCTTTTCAAAAAAGAAAAAGAAATTATAACCTTAAAATGTAAAAATAATATATCCTATCAGGAAGCAAAGCGTATGGTCTCTGTCACGCATGGCCTTACAACATCTACTTTTGCCAACGTTGTAAGGAAAACCACAGTTTGTGGGGGTCCAAACAACTTTTACTTGGCCCATTGAAAAACAGCCACAGAAACTCGTCACGAAATCTGTAAATAAGACAGCCAGCTCATCATCTCAGACTGATATCAACCCATCTAAAATACCTAATACCTTACCTGAGTATCCAGCACTTTCTTTATCTGACCACACTTCATGTGATAATAAATCTTAATCTAATAAACCCGTTGATTCTTCACAGAAAACAACGGGTGACAAAAATAAATCTGAGAAAAATCATAAAAAGGATAAACCTAGTGGCCCCCTGGAGCGTCCCTCTAAGGCCACTAGGGACCCAATCCAAACTTATAATAAGTTTGGATCGTTGGAGGATGTCGATCCTTCAACTTCATGTGCAGACCTGATGGATACATCATCTGCACCTGGGAGATCTCCTAGTAGATCTCCCAAAAAGGGTCGTCCTCGGTCAAGACATAAATCCCCAATACGTCTTCCTCCATAATGGCGATATATGACAATTATGCAATGGAATTGTCGAGGTCTTAAGGTTAATTTTATTGAAATAACACAGCTAGTTCAATCTTTCAATCCAGTTGCCCTGTGTCTTCAGGAAATTCACCTGAAGACATCTGACAAAGATAAAATCACTCTTAAAAATTATTCATTATATAGTACTTATTCAAATGAAGAAGAGCGAGCTGCAGGCGGCTCCTCGATATTCATTAATAACAGTATTATCCACAGCCCTGTTGCTCTGCATACAGAGCTTCAGGCTGTGGCCGTTCGTATTTCACTGTCTAAAACAGTCACATTATGTTCGGTGTATATACCTCCGAACACTTCTTTGTCAGCTTCTCAGTTACATAATCTTACAGAACAATTACCTAAACCGTTTATTATTATGGGAGATTTTAATTCCCATAACCCTCTATGGGGCAGTAATAACATAAATAATAAGGGCAAGATAGTCGAAGACTTCTTATCTAACGAAGAACTGTGTTATTTCAATGATGGTTCTAATACCTATTTACATCCAGGTAATGGCACTTATTCTGCTATCGATCTCACTATCACAGATCCATCACTTCTCCCGGATTTTTCTTGGAGGGTGCATGACGATCTTTGTGGTAGTGACCATTTTCCTATTATCCTAGATCATATCATTTCTAATTCTTTAGAACGTGTAGCTAGGTGGAAATTCGATAAAGCAGACTGGATCGCATTTGAGATGTTCTGCGAGGCTGATATCTCTCCAGAGACTCTCAATGCAACAAATGATCCTATATTAAAATTTAACGAGCTTGTATTACGAGCTGCCGATAGAACTATCCCTAAAACCTCGACAAATCCACAATCCAAAAGCAAACCCTGGTATGATAAGGACTGTCGCAAAGCCATTAAAGACCGCAAAAAGGCCGAGCGAAATTTTAATACATGTCCTACTGATAATAACTTAAACCAGGTTCGTATTTTTCGAGCTAAGGCTCGTCGATTACTCAAGTCCAAGAGACGATCTTGTTGGCGGAACTTTGTTTCAGGCATTACGTCAAAAACACCCATGCGTAAGGTGTGGAACATGGTTCAGAAACTTAAGGGCAAAAATAATAAAGCAAAAGTTCAGCATTTAAAAGATGGAGATAATATTTTAACTTCTCCACCCGATATAGCAAATAAACTTGCTGAAACAATTTCAAACAAATCTTCGTCTGAGAATTACTCTAAAGAATTCCAACGTATTAAAAACCAGAAGGAGAAAATTAAATTGCCCTTTTCTTCTAAGAATTTAGAAGATTATAATCATCCTTTTAATATCGAGGAACTTAGAATTGCATTAAAAAAGGCCCACGATACTGCCTGTGGTCCTGATAATGTATATTATAAGTTTCTGAACCATTTACCACCTGAGCCACTGGAGACTCTCTTGGACTTGATTAATGATATTTGGATAACTGGTTATTTTCCACCATTATGGAGGGAGGCGTGTATTATTCCGGTTCCCAAACCGGGTAAGGATCATACTGATCCAAATAATTACCGTCCCATAGCTCTTACCAGCTGTGTCTGTAAGACTATGGAACGGATGATTAATGATAGACTTGTTTGGTTTCTTGAAACCAACAAGCTTTTATCTAATATTCAATGTGGTTTTCGGCAAGGTAGATCTACCATGGATCACCTTGTTCGATTCGAAACTTTTATTCGCGATGGCTTTATCAATAATGAACATGTGGTGTCTATATTTTTTGACCTTGAAAAGGCCTACGACACCACATGGAAATATGGCATTTTAAAAGACCTCGCGAACATGGGTCTCTGGTCGCTTACCTATATTTATATCCAAATTTTTATCTGATCGTCAGTTTAAGGTACGGGTGGGGTCCACTCTTTCTGACTCTTATGAGCAAGAAATGGGTGTACCCTAGGGTAGCATTCTATCACCAACTCTGTTTAGCATAAAAATAAATAGCCTAGCAAAAACATTAACATCTGGCACAGAGGGTTCTTTATACGTCGATGATTTCCTTATATGCTACCGAGCTAAGAATATGAACAATATCGAACGTCAGTTGCAGCTTTGTCTCAACAAAATCGAGAAATGGGCAACTGAAAACGGTTTTAGATTTTCAACGTCTAAAACCGTCGGTATGCATTTTTGTAACAAACGGAAACTTCATCTTGACCCTGAGCTTAATTTTTGTGGTAAACAGGTTAAAATTGTTGGAGAAACAAAATTTTTAGGTATAATATTTGATAGTAAGCTATCTTTTATACCTCATATCAAAATGCTTAAAGCTAAATGTACAAAGGCTCTCGATATAATTAAGGTCGTGTCTAGCACCGATTGGGTTTTACTTAATTTATATCGTTCTCTGGTGAGGTCTAAATTGGACTATGGATCCATCATTTACGGTTCCGCTAGGAAGTCGTACATTAAAATGTTGGATCCTGTTCATCACCAAGGTTTGAGGCTCAGCCTTGGTGCTTTTAGAACTTCACCAGTAGAAAGTTTATACGTGGAGGCAAATGAGCCTTCTTTATATAACCGACGTATAAAACTATGCCTTCAATATGCTACAAAGCTTAAAGCACATCCAACAAACCCTGCCTACGACTGTGTTTTCTTTGGATTTCCATTGTATGTAGACAAATATACTAAATGTCTTAACAAGATCCCTACGTTCGGTCTTCGTATACGGGACCATATTGTGGGAGCTAACATCAAGCTGGAGGATATAGCTCTGGTGTCTTTTCCGGAGTCTCCTCCATGGCTTCTCCCACAAACTAAACTAATATTTGATCTACGTCAATATAATAAATCAAATATAAATCCTCTTATAATTCAGCAAGGTTTTGCTGAAATTAAAGCTAATTATACGGATTATAAATTTATATATACTGACGGGTCGAAGGATGGGAACAGGGTTGCGACTGCGGCTGTCTTAGAGCAGCGGGTCTCTTCCTTTCGTCTTCCATCCTCTTCTTCAATATTCTCTGCCGAGGCCAGAGGTATACTCCTGGCCTTATCATATGTTTCTTCTGGGTGTGCCCAGAGGGCAATGATATGCACGGACTCGTTGTCTTGCTTATTGGCAATACAGAATAATAAATTTAAAAATCCCTTGATCCTTCAAATTTTAGCTATACATAGGAAATTAATTAGAAGAGGTAAAGATATTATATTCTGCTGGATACCAAGTCATATTGGTATCCATGGAAACACAGTCGCAGACAGGGAGGCGAAAGCTGCCCTAAATAAACCCATATCTAAGATAAAAATCCCTTATACTGACATGAAGTCGAATATTCTTAAATATATTCGTGGCCTTTGGCAGGGTGAATGGAACTTGCAGGTCCATAATAAACTGCATGCCATTCATCCGGTCATTGGCTATAATTCATATACATTTGATATGTCTCGTAGAGACCAAGTCGTTTTAACCAGATGCCGTATTGGACATTCTCATCTGACACACAATTTCATCTTGGATGGATGTTGAATGTGATGCTCAATATGGCATCAAACATATTCTGGTTGACTGTGTAGACTTTGCCCATGTTAGGCAAAGGTTCTACACGGTCCACTCTATATGATTTATTTGACAGCATCGCCGGCGATGTTGTCATAAATTATTTGAAGGCCATTGGTCTATATCATAAAATATAAATTTTAATTGTCAAATATTTAAAGATAAACAGTTGTATAAATATATACTATAACCCTGGTTTTCGAGTTTTAAATCTTAATTTCTTTGATACGATTTTAATCACGTCTGTACTTTTTGTTTTACTTTTGGTGTTCATATGATCATATCGAAAACCTTAACCGTCTCGCATTTTTCACCTTGTTCTCGCCACGATATGGCTGAAATATTGCCGATGTGGCGTTAAGCCATAATCATTCATTCATTCTTTTGCTGGGTGTGACATCCTGTAGTTTCCCAATTACTTAAAATTTCATCCCACTGACTCCAAATCGGCTAGCAATTCTTTCCCAAATCTGAAAGCAGACCATGGGTAAAACCTCTAAAAACGAATTATCTCGAAAACTAGACCACAAAAAACATTTCGTATTTTTCTCGAGAGTACAAAATGGACCTTTGAACATACTCCCCCTATGTCGCCCGTCTTGTTTTGTATTTCTTCAATGTCCAGCTCGTGCAACGCATTGAAGAATTCGTCATGTCTTTTTGTCAGTGCTTGAATGGGAACTAACGGAATGCTTTCTTTTGCGGGGCGTGACATCCTGTGTAGGGCCCCATTCGCTTAAAACGTCATCCCATTGTAACTCCAAATCGGCTACGAATTCTTTCTCCTCTGAAAACAGACCACGGTAAAATCTCTAAAAAAAAAAAAAATGGATTAATGCGATAGTTAGGTCGTAGGTTTCGTGACTCAATTAAAGATACCTTTCGGTTTTTTAAGCGGGTAGTTATATCCCGTAAGTCATTCCCATCTCCGTTTTACTGTATATATCGCATAGTTGGCTATAGATTATGGGCATTTTTTTTTCATTATACATGCAAAAGTGATACATCCTAAATTATACTTCGTCTTTTTATTTCAAAAACATTTACTTCATTTTTTTTTTTTCAGAGTACGATATGGACCTTTTGAATAAAGCCTCACCCTATATTGCCCGTCTGATTTTGTATTTCTTCAACGTCCACATCGTGTAATGCATCGAGGAATTCTTTCCGAGACATTTTTTCTGAAAAACAAAACTGGAAAACTTAATGACACGGTGTTAAGACCACTTGTCTTGTGTTGTAAACGCCTCAACTGCTAATTAACTAAACCGTGTGCTACGCGCATGCGCAATGTCATGATTATGCATCTTTCCTTTCTAATGAAGCGCCTAGACGTTGCTACCAGTGCCAAAAATTTGGTCACACAAAGAAAGTTTGTAAATCCGACATAGTTTGCCCTAAATGTTCAGGAAAACACGAATATCAAAATTGTACGGAAACAAAGACCACCTGCACAAACTGTAAATAAAACCACTCAGCAGGATATAAAGGGTGCAGCGCATACAAAAGAGCCAAAACAATCGAGTTTATAAAGGCAGAGAAAGGAGTAAGCTACGCCGAAGCTGTCAAATAAGCCAGGCAGCCACAAAAACCCACCTAAGGACACAATGACAGCGCAAAGTGAACTAGAAATTCATGCACAGGAAACCGGAACCGAACAAACCGACCAAATTATCATGAGTAAACTGGAATTTCTGGGTTTTATGAATATAGTGATCAACTCCGTTCACAATCAACGGTCAACAAACAGAACCAAAACTGACATAATATCCAATATCGCACATGACTTTCTAAATTGGAAATTCAACCCAAAAGAAATAATTGAATGGGGAATGAACCCAAAATTTGCCCAGAAGGCAGAACGACTAAATACGTCAATATAATTACAGCCCCAACAATGACCAACCGTATGGCTCCAAATTTCGATCAATAAATTCAATCAAAATCACATCAAAACCCTACAATGGAATGCCCGCGGCATTCAGAAAAAACGGAGACAACCTTAAAGTACTTACCTCCTGAGTTTGACTCTTGTCTGGCGAAACCACAGATCTGTGGTTTTTCTTCACAGATCCGAGCCCCATGTGAGAGAATGTCACAGATCCGAGCCCCATGTGAGAGAATGTCACAGATCCGAGCCCCATGTGAGAGAATGTCACAGATCCGAGCCCCATGTGAGAGAATGTCACAGATCCGAGCGCCATGTGAGAGAATGTCACAGATCCGAGCGCCATGTGAGAGAACGGCACAGATTCGAGCCCCAAGTCCGGGGAACGCTACCAATCTGTGATTCCCCGACCACAGAAACGAGCGCCAAGTCAGAGAACGTTCACAGTTCAGAGATGCCGCATATATATATATACACAAATATGTATATATAAGGCAACTATCGACATGTTACACAACCCACGACCGTCCGCAGGTTACGGGTTTACAGAGTTTACAGAAACTTGAAGACAAAACACAGAAAAAAACACAAAACGCAGAAAAAACACAAAACACGCTGAAAAAAAAAAACATTGGGGTAACACCGTTGACATACATATCAAACATAAAACATTGCTCTATAAAATAATGATGCAATAGTAAGGACATAAACATAACATGCATAAATCATTGCTCTGTAAATATGGATGTAATAGTAAGGACATAAACATATCATACATAAAACCATTGCTCTGTAAATAATGATGCAATAGTAAGGACATAAACATAACATGCTTAAAACATTGCTCTATAAATATGGATGCAATAGTAAGGACACAAACATATCATACATAAAACATTGCTATATAAATATGGATGTAAAAGCATGTAAACGTATCATACATGAAATCTAGGTTTAGAGTTGACAAGAAACTTGAGGACATAACGCAGTGGATTAAAAAAAACAAAAAAAAAACAAACATTGGCGTAAGACATACATATCATACATAAAACATTAATATATAAATAATGATGTAATAGTAAGGATATAAACTAAATATCTTTCATTTCTTACAGCATTGGCTTAACATCGTTGACATACATATCACACAAAACATTCATATATAAGTGACGATGCAATAGTAAGGACATAAACATATCATACATAAGTATTGATGTCATAGTAAGGGTGTAAGCATATCACACATAAAACATTAATATAGAAATATTGATGTAATAGTAAGGATGTAAACTAAATGTTTTATTTCATACAACTTGGCGTAACATTGTTGACATACATAGCATACATGAAACATTAATATATAAATATTAATGTAATAGTAAGGATGTATACACATAATACATGAAACATTAATATATAAACAATGATGTAATAGTAAGGATGTAAACATATCATACATAAAAGAAATGTAGAACAAAGAGGGAAAGAAAAGCAAATAAAACAAAAACGCTCCATCGCTAGTAACAAATAATAGACAAGGAAGCAAAGTGCACTTACGAACTGGAGGACGAAGTCCCATTAGAGCCTTGACAAGAAACTTGAAAGCAAACAACGCACTGGATTAAAAAAAAAAGCAAACAACATTGGCGTAAGACATACATATCATACATAAAACATTAATATATAAATAATGATGTAATAGTAAGTATGTAAACTAAATATGTTTCATTTCTTACAACATTGGCGCAACACCGTTGACATATCGTTTGCATGTGCCCGCCTTGTTCGGATACAGCATTCCGGCAGGGAGCTTGTCGCAGAGTATCTACGGCAGCCGACCACGGCACTTTCTTTCTTGTTGACATGTGCCCGCCTTGTTCGGTGACAGCATCCCGGCAGGTAGCAGGCAGAGTACCTACAGCAGCCGACCACGGCACTTCCTCGCTTTCGCTACCGACACACAGTATCGCGGAAGCAGAGAGAGTAGCATAGCCGGCCACGGCAGTTTATCTGACGTGACACGCCTGTAATAATAAGGATGAAAACATGTCATATATGAAACATTAACATATGAATAAAGCTGTAAAAGAAAGGATGTTAACATATACATACATATCATACATGAAACTTTAAGATATATTTATTGATTTATTTCTTCATTTTACTTGATTGGTGTTGCACGCCGTACTCAAGAATATTTCACTTATACCACGGCGGCCAGCATTATGGTGGGTGGAAACCATTAACATATAATCAATGATGTAATAATAAGGATGAAAACATGTCATACATACAACATAAATATATATACAATGCTGTAAAAGAAAGGATGTAGAGTCATATACATATACATACATATCATACATGAAACATTAAGATATAAATAATGATTTAATAATAAGGATGAAAACATGTCATATATGAAACATTAATATATAAACAATTCTGTAAAAGAAAGCATGTAAACATATCATATATGAAACATTAATATGTAAAAAATTATGTCATAGTTAGGATGTAAACTAAATAAGTTTCATTTCTTAGAACATTGAAGTAAGACCGTTGAAATACATATCATACATGAAACACACATATACATACATATCATACATAACACTAAGATATAAAGAATGCTGTAATAGAAAGGATGTAGAGTCATATACATATACATACATATCATACATGAAACATGAAGATATAAATAATGATGTAATAATAAGGATGAAAACATGTCATATATGAAACGTTAATATATAAATAATGCTATAAAAGAAAGTATGTAAACATATATATGAAACATTAATATATAATCAATGATTTAATAATAGGGATGGAAACATGTCATATATGAAACAATAATATATAAATGATGCTGTAAAAGAAAGGATGTAGAGTCATATACATATACATATACATACATATCATACATGAAACATGAAGATATAAAGAACGATGTAATAAGGATGAGATCATGTCATATATGAAACACAAATATATATAGATTGCTGTAAAAGAAAGGATGTAGTCATAAACATATACATATACATACATATCATACATTAAAAATTAAGATATAAACAATGATGTAATAATAAAGATGAAAACATGTCATGTATAAAACATTAATATATAAATAATGACGTAATAGTGCAGGATAATTTATACCTACTCCTGCAGCCATGGCAACTCCCCTATACCTACTCCTGCAGCCACGACAGTTCTGCTCCTTCGCCAAACTGGTTTTGGCGCACCCCATAGTCAAAGAAGAGCTCCTCGCCTGCATGGATGTCCCTAATGGCCCTAAAAAGGACCATGGGGGGGCGCCTTCTATCAGGGTGGCCTCTGGCCTCAGGTTGGCGCGCTTTCCCATCCTGCTGTGGGAAACGAGGCGGCCAAACAGAACTTTGCCGGGGTGGCAAGGGCAGGTCGGGGATGTCGCATCTATGGCGAAGTCCCTGTGGCGCACGAAGAAAATGTACGCGTTGTCTTCCTTCGCGGTCTGCCTCTCCACTCCTTCCTTGAACGTGAGGACCTACCACAAAATAAAGGCGATTATTCTTTCACCCCAATGTAATCACGAGAAAATCAAAATGTAGGAGCACGATGTAGAAACTTCCAAAACGAGCATAAAATTATTTTTTCTACCTCTCCCTGGTAGTCAACGACTACCTCTCCCTGGGAAAATTCCTTCGTGGTTAAGGCTATCGCCCCCCTCTTCTGGTGATGCCCCTCCGTCAGGCCTGGCCACGTCTGATCACGAACGTGCTGTTCATGAGTGGAGCAAAGCGCCTGGCGGCCAGGCGTCTGTCTCCACCTGCCCATCACCTTCGTGATCAGGCTGGCCGGCCATCCGCGCTTCTCCAACTCGGACGCTATCTCCCGTCGATGAGGACGTCTTCTCGTGTACATGTCTATTGAAGATAAAGAGATGTAGGTGCAAATGATTGATTGAGCCAAGTTATGCAGAAAGAAATACATGTATGAAATATGAAAATGCGCGATGATAGAAGATTTCTTTTTCTCACCAAGAATAAACTGTATCCGTAGCTGTCCCTGTCGGTAGGCCCACTCCGACGCCATGGACTTCGGCTTCTGGGTGAACAGATTCTTGCAGACAGCGAGGCTGGGTCCTTTGGCCTCAGTGGTGACGGGCGCCTGCCTGATCAGCTTGCCGAAAGCTATCGACAACTCCGCGTTGAAGGAGTGATAACTGGCGGCATGCAGACCACTACAAGAAACAATATCAGCGTTTAAATCACCAGGATCTCACATGTGAAAAAAGTATGTAAAACATTTTAAATCGAGCCAATGAAGTGAAACAAAAAGTTCAAATTCAAGTACTTACCGCTGGGGCTCGTCCACCGGCATGATGGTCCGGGAGGTGGCATCCTCGTCGGAGTTGCTGCTGGCGACTTCAGCCGGTGAAGGAGGGGCTCCAGATGTTGAAGGGGTCGCTTCATCTTGCGGGGCATCCGGGGGTGAGGTGGTGGTGGTCTTCTGGGTCGTCACGCAACAACAGAACAGAGAATATATACATGAAACTGGTCTGAAACAGTTCCGGGATGCAGAGGAGTAATATAACAGTTATACACACTACATACCCTTCCATCAGCATTATGGCTTGACAAACGTTGATTGGCTCCTTCATCCTGTAGAATTTCTCGGCAACAGCGTTGGAATGGGCGAGGTAATCCTCGACCAACCGCAGCTGACTGCCGGAGAAACGTCCTCTCGTGTAGGTCTCCATCGCTCTCCTGGCCTGGCTGGCACAAACGCTCCTCAGCTGGTACCTATGACGAGAGGGAAACGCAAATAAATAACGACGTGACAATACTGAAATGAATGCCTTTATGCTTACTTCGACAACAGGCCAGCGATATAAACGACAATTTGTTTTGACGTATGAAGCCTTGTACTTACTTCCGGTGAAACCGGGAGAGGTCGTTGGAAGCGTTGTGGATCCGTTTCCCGGTGGTCGACAAGAAGTACTCGGTCGCTGCCCCGTCCTGCTGTGCGTAGATCGGCCTGAAGTGTCGGAAGTATGCTTCGAACCACTGTAATACAAGGAAAACAATTGACGTCAGTATATAGCGGCACGAAAACAGCAATCAAATGAAACATTTGCTCCTTGGCATGGCAGCCTTTGTGCTCTGAGATATACGAAGTTGAATTTGCAGCTTAGTATAGAACGATGTGGCCAACTTACGCCAGTCTCCTCCTCGTTCAGGCAAAACGTGGCCGGTTTGGTGGTGCCAGTCTTGTGCTCCATCACGTAGACGACGGCGAACCGCTTCTCGTCAACGGAGACGGGAATGCTGAAATGCCCGAGCAAAGACTTCATGTTATCGTCATGCTTATTCCTGTTTTTGTTCAGGTGTAATTGTCTCTGAGAATCGCTCAGACAAAGGTGTACGCCGTAGCAATAAAAGAGAAACATACCGGTCCACCCACTCCTTCACCTTTAGTCCTTCAACTACTCCCTTCCTCTGGTAGTGGCGGAGGCAGAGAGTCGCCGTCAAAAAGTTGACCACCGTCACATAATTTGACGGCTCCTTCTCCTCCGCCTGCAGCGCCGAAAGGAAGGCAGGTCTGGCGATCTGAAAGAGATGGATAAGAGCAATAAATATATTCCACTGGCTGCTTCCAACGTAATAATAATTGATAACAGTTTTGAAAGGGAAAGAGCCATAAATACATTCAAACGTTGCTTTTTTACAATTTTAAAGACGCAATGAAAAGCATAAATTACCCTGAGAATGGCCTGGCAGTCCTCAACCGTCACTGACGCCGATGTTGCTCTGGTGACCTCCAGAGACACCTCCTCTCGGCTCACTCCCCTCTGTGTCACCTTGGCCCACAGCCCAACACGCTTCGCCAGGTTCTCCAGTTGGCTGTTGAGGGCAGGGTCCTTCTCGTGTAAGTCCTTGGCCGCCGTCACCCAGTCCACAAACCTGTCGCCAAAACACATTAGACATTAGATACAGATGCACATGGGCGTGCAATCTGGAATCCCATAATCCCAGATATACACGATGTCGCAGTCATGATGGCACAGGTGTTATGTAATTACCTCCTCAGGGTCTTCTAATAGTTTCTCACCATCTGGTCCTTCAGCCCTGCTTCCGCCAGCTTCTGGAAGAACAACTTGCACTGAAAAAAGGAAATAAATCATTTGAAACATTGGTTTCAGAATATATTATTTACTTTGAAACAGTATGCAGCGACTAAACCAGCAAGCGGAATGTGGGGAACTGTCGCAGATTGGTGAGCGCCAATCCCGCCTTCCCCGTTTTCAGCAGAAAGCAGGCAGCGGAATGTGGGGAATTGTCACAGATTGGTGAGCGCCAATCCAGCCTTCCCCGTTTTCGGCAGAAACCAGCAAGCGGAATGTGGGGAATTGTGACAGATTTGCGACAGCCAACCCCGTCGTCCCCGCTTTCCGCAGACACAAGCTAGCATAATGTGGGGAATTTGTCACAGAGTTGTGACCGTCAATCCGACCTTGCCCGCTTTGGGCGGAAACCAGGCAGCGGAATGTGGGAAATAGTTTTTTGCAATATTTAATATATCACACTTATAGGACCCTTACTTTGCTGGGGAACAAGGTCGAAAGGTTGATGGAGAGGGGGTCACAGAAGTGCAGAATGCGCCCCACATTCTGCACATGCTGTCGTGCCGGGCCGGTGTGCAGACGTCCTTCCGGGATCAGGCTCCTCTCGAAGTCAGCCAGGATGGGCGCCGTGATCGGGTGGAGTTGGTAGAGTCCCTTCTCGTGCATGGCCTGTCTAGTGGGGTCGGTCCATCTGTGCAGCTGTTTCGCCCGCCACTCCAGTCTGAAAAAGAAAGATATCAGCTTGTATCTAAGTACTGCATCACTAGTAACAAATGTAGAACAAAAAGGGAATAAAGAAACCAAAAAAAAAAAAAACAAAAAAAAAAAACGCTGCATCGCTAGTAACAAATATTAGACAACGAAGCAAAGTGCACTTACGAACTGGAGGACGAGGCCCCATCAGAGTTTGGCGACCCTTCACGTGGTTCCGGAGAAGCAGTCTCTGGCAGCGCAGGGGCAGAAGCATCCGCCGTCTCCGACGTGGAGGCCTGTGGGCTGACATCCTCCAGAATCATCTCAAACGGGCTCGGGCCTTCCGGGCTCTAGGGGTCCATAGCAGGTCTGTGAAGAGAACAAAACCATTAGTTACATGTCTCGCCAAGCCGGGAAAACAAAATGTTTATTTACAGAAGAAAGACCGGGAATGCGACATGCATTTATAAAATATTCACCCGCTCGTCGATGGAGATGGAACATCGGTGCGTCGCTGTTGATGTACCGGAGTACTGCAAATAAAAAAAAAAAAAAAAAAAAATTCAGATGCCACTATTAAGTCACTTCAAAGATTTATGCAGTGCTTTATGCATGTACTCTTAATGTTAAGAAACAGAATAATTATCGTAGCTCTACTGACGAAAAAAAAACAAAACAGTGTATCTCTTACCTCAAAGACGACGGCTTTCCCGTCACCACATGGCCGTGCCTCTCCAGGAATGGCACGACTTCGTCGGTGATGGGTCCCAGTTCGCTCCGAACGGTGTCGTACCTCAGAACCAGGTGCTCCCGAACGAAAGTCCTGGCCTGGACTTTCGCCCTCCGCAACATCCGAAGCATCTCCTCCCTGGGCTTGTCCTTCATGCACTTGGCCTTCAGGTGAGTGGCTAGGCAGCACGTCACGTGATGGCACACAGGGCAGACGTAGTAGCATCGTCGGTCTGGAAAATACATATATTTAAACATGACTCCAAATTCGGCTAGTTATATTAAATATTAAAATATTAAACTATTAAATATTAAAAGAAAAAAATGTTCTTGAAAAATAAAACCACTGAGAGGGTAAAGTAAAAGAAAAGAAAAGAATGCACTCGAAAGCAAAGTGGAAAATTGCACGTATATAAACTTTATTAAACAATCAGGCAGAAATAAACATGTCAAGCTTACCGGCCATGATGATGTCCGGAAATTGCAGCTAAGGGACTATAAATCAAAAAAACAGATGACACAAAAGAAAACACAACAATTAAGCTATGGTAAGTCAGTAAAAGTCAGTGAAACTGCAGCGAAGTTCTCCAGGTGATCGCTGGCGGGTGTATTCAGAAGTTAGTAGATCCACAAGCAAGGCAGCCAATCTATATGAATAAATAAAAGCGATGTGATTAGGATACCAAAAAATCAGATGCCAATATTAAGCTAAGAGAAGTCAGTAAAGGAGCAGTGAAAATGCAGCGAAGTTCTGCAGGTTATGGCTGGCGGGTCTATTCAGAAGCTGGTATAGATCTACAAGCAAGGCAGTGAGCCAATAGCAATGAATGCAAGGAGTGCGATCGATGTGATCAGGGTACAAGCGCAAAGGCGAGAGGACGAGCTCCATCCAGGCCTCCATATTTATATGTTTTTTTCCGGAAATTTTTGTTTCCGTTGCGGCAACACGTGCCTAAAACAAAGGGCAAGCCCTGTAATCCGGTGTTCCAGGGGGCTTCCGTTGGTTTTAATAATTCACCAAAACAGCCAGCCCCTGCACCGTCGGGGATATAGTAGGCTTTGCTCAAGGTGTTATTCAAATCACAAAGAAAGCGATCCCCCAATATGCCCCGGTCAATTGCGCTATTCATTGACACAGTTTGTACAGATCTTTTAGTAAGATATTGTTTTAAAAGAAAATATACAAACAAGTCTAAGCCTTAAGAGTGCAGGTATTTGCATTTATGTTACAATAGCTTATACCACAAGAACTTGACAAGCAATGGGATTTCTGTAAATGTGCATATCAGGTTCGCCTGAAGAAATTCAGTTAAAACAGTAATAAACGCTAAATAAATTGAAAAAAAGAAACAAGGCTGAATTCCTTTTCCGTGGTCGATCTAAACATGGAGGCAAGGAATTTGTCTGAAAACAGGGAACAGGCCGGCCTGACACACCAATCTATGGTTTTCTCCGTTTTCAGACAAAAACAAGTGGTCTGAAAACAGAGAATGGGCCGGCTTGACACACCAATCTGTGGTTGTTTTCTATATTCAGAACAATTATACTACATGCAGGATTTAAGTTTGCAACTTTTTTATTTCCACAGCCAGGGTGTTCACATTTGGCACGCTTATGTGCAAAGGATTGATTCAATTAACTGCCAAGTAACATAGGCCTGGAGTGAACGGGTGATGAGATATGTTTGATTTATCATTGCAAGGTCGGCAAGGTATTATACTACATGCAGGATTTAAGTTCACAACTTTTTTTATTTCCACAGCCAAAGTGTTCAGATTTGGTACACTTGTGTGCAAATAATTGATCCAATTAACTACGAAGTAACATAGGCCTGCAGTAAACGGGTGATGAGATATGTTTGATTTATCATTGCAAAGTCGGCAACGTATTTTCTTTTATACTCCACTTTTTGCGACAAGAAAGGAATATGTTTTCTGAATTATAATTTAATTTTTGGAATGCAGTTTACTTGCAACAGTAACGCACGCTATAATAACTGCTTATCATTTCATGTTTATGATCAATTCAGAGACAAGCCTGTGCCGGAAGTAGTTGAAGACATTCTCAATGCGAGAGTGAGTCTCTATTATGGGGATTGGAATCCGTGGGGATTTCACTCGCCGAACGCACCTGTGCCTCAGACCGACTTCCACTTACATGCATTGAGAGATTAAGTCCTACATCTTCTACTTCACATTTGTTTGTGTTATATTTATTTTCAATGGTGAAGTGTGTTAAATCACCTAAAGTCCGGAATATGTGGAAAAAAAGTCACACATTGTCAAAATAGAGTTATCATTTGATGTTTACAGGCGGCGTGTTCCGTTTATAGATGTAGGAAGTATTTTCTGCCGAAAAAGTCCACTTTTTAACTCCAAACATATGATACTTCAACATGCAATAAATTGATCTGAAAATAGAAAACATACAAGACTGAGTCACAAATCGGTGGTTGTTCTCATCAAATTTGTCTGAAAACAGAACGGGCCGGCCTGACACACCAATCTGTGTTTTTCTCAGTTTTCAGACAAAAACAAAATGGTCTGAAAACAGAGAACAGGCCGGCTTGACACACCAATCCGTGGTTGTTCTCTATATTCAGACCAATTATACTACATGCAGGATTTAAGTTTGCAACTTTTTTATTTCCACAGCCAGGGTGTTCAGATTTGGTACACTTGTGTGCAAATGATTGATCCAATTAACTGCGAAGTAACATAGGCCTGGAGTAAACGGATGATATTCTAGTATTGGATAGAGCGATTGACTGGGACGTAGTGAGGGACAGCTCATTTGTAATTTAATTATCACCTTTAACGGAAGCACTTTTGACCCCTAAAGTGCAGCGCTAGCCAATTTGGGGAATTATTGAAAGCTACAGTAGCCTCCCAGGAACATCGGATTACAGGGCTTAACCTTTGTTTACCCGGTGTGTGGCCGGAACGGAAAGATCAATTTCCGGCAAAAAAGCATAAGTATAGCGGTTTGGATGGAACTGGTCATTCGCATTTACCTGTGTCTTCGTTACATCGCCGAGAGTTTAGGTCGTTTTCACTGCTCCTGTCAATTGTCATTGCATTGCTTCCTTTCATGATTTACTAGTCTTTAGAGACGGTTAGAGACTGTTAAAGCTTTGGGTTAAAAATCAAATTAGGGTTAAAGACAGTCAGCAGAATGTTGGGAATTTGGTTTGTGGCTGCCAATCCGCCCTTCCCACCTTTCGGCTAATAGCGGGCAGTGGAATGTGAGGAATTGTCACAGTTTTGTGACCACAAATGAGCAGCAGCAGAATGTTGGGAATTTGGTTTGAGACGCCCAATCTGGCCCTCCCCTCCCGACTTTCCGCTAATACCGGCCAGTGGAATGTGGGGAATTGTCACAGTTTTGTGACCGCAGATCCGCCCTTCCCACTTTCGGCTAATAGCAGGCAGTGCAATGTGAGGAATTGTCACAGTTTTGTGACCGCAAATGAGCAGCAGCAGAATGTTGGGAATTTGGTTTGTAACTGCCAATCCGGCCTTCCCAGCTTTCGGCTAATAGCGGGCAGTGGGATGTAAGGAATTGTCACAGTTTTGTGACCGCAGATCCGCCCTCCCGACTTTTCGAAAGAATGAATAAATAAATGATTATGGCTTAACGCCACATCGGCAGTATTTCAGCCATATCGTGGCGAGAACAAGGTAAAAACGCGAGACGGTTAAGGTTTTCGATATGATAATATGAACACCAAAAGCAAAACAAAAAGTACAGACATGATTAAAATCGCATAAAAAAAAAATAAGAGTTAAAACACGAAAATCAGGGTTATAGTACATGTATAAATATATATGTATATAACTGTTTATCTATAGATATTTATGACAATTAAAATTTATATTTTGTGATATAGGCCAATGGCCTTCAAATAATTTATGACAACATCGCCAGCGATGCTATCAAATAAATCATATAGAGTGGACCGTGTAGAACCTTTGCCTAACATGGGCAAAGTCTACACAGTCAACCAAAATATGTTTAATGCCGTATTCAGCATCACATCCAACACACTCGGGAGCACTGCTCCCATCTAAGATGAAATTGTGTGTCAGATGAGAATGCCCAATACGACACCTCGTTAAAACTACTTGGTCTCTGCGAGACATTTGACAAGTATAGGCATTGTAGCCAATGATAGGATGAATGGCATGCAGGTTATTATGGATCTGCAAGTCCCATTCACCCTGCCAAAGGCGACGAATATATTTAAGAATATTTGACTTCACGTCAGTATAAGGGATTTTAACCCGAGATACAGGTTTATATAGGGCAGCTTTCGCGTCCCTGTCCACGACTGTGTTTCCATGGATACCAGTGTGACTTGATATCCAACAGAATATAATATCTTTACCTCTTTTGATTAGTTTTCGGTGTTTGGCTATTATCTCAAGTAACAATGGATTTTGAAATTTATTATTCTGAATCGCCAAAAGGCAAGACAGCGAGTTGCTGCATATCACTGCCCTCTGGACATGCCCAGAGGAAACATATGATAAGGCCAGGAGAATATTGAAGAAGAAGATGGAAGACGAAAGGAAGAGACTCGCTGCTCCATGACAGCCGCAGTCGCAACCCTGTCCATCCTTCGATCCGTCAGTATATATAAATTTATAATCCATATAATTAGCTTTAATTTCAGCAAAACCTTGCTGAATTATAAGAGGATTTATATTCGATTTATTATATTTACGTAGATTAAATTAGTTTTGGTTGTGGAAGAAGCCATGGAGGAGACTCCGGAAAAGACACCGGAGCTATATCTTCCAGGTGGATGTTAGCTCCCACAATATGGTCCTGTATACGAAGACCGAACGAAGGGATCTTGTTAGGACATTTAGTATATTTGCCTACATAAAATGGATTGCAAACACAGTCGTAGGCAGGGTTTGTTGGATGTGCTTTAAGCTTTGTAGCATATTGAAGGCTCAGTTTTATACGTCGGTGATATAAACAAGGTTCATTTGCCTCCACGTATAAACTTTCTACTGGTGAGGTTCTAAAAGCTGAGCCTCAAACCTTGGTGATGAACAGGATCCAACATTTTAATATACGACTTCGTAGCGGAACCGTAAATGATGGATCCATAGTCCAATTTAGACCTCACCAGAGAACGATATAAATTAAGTAAAACTGATCGGTCAGCACCCCAATCGGTGCTAGACACGACCTTAAGTATATCGAGAGCCTTTGTACATTTAGCTTTAAGCATTTTAATACGAGGTATAAAAGATAGCTTACCATCCAATATTATTCCAGAAAATTTTGTTTCTCCAACAATTTTAATCTGTTCGCCACAAAAATTAAGCTCAGGGTCAAGATGAAATTTCCGTTGATTACAAAAATGCATACCGACTAGTATCCTTCGAAATTCGATCCCAAACTCTAGAATCTACTTTGGAACAGGCCAGGACATTCGGTTTTTTTGGCATTGGGTGAGCTAGAGTTGGGACACTTAGATGCTCTGGAAGATTGGAAAGTCTCCTTCAGGAGACAAAACCTGACCTAGTTATCTTCCACATTGGGGGTAACGATGCGGACTCTCAAATCAGCAGCAGCAATTTGCTCTGATATTTTAGACTATGTTGGTGCACTTAAATCGAAATTCCAAATTCCAAGGATCTACATTAACCAGCTTCTTTACCGTCAGGTAACTCGGCGAATTTCGGTCCACATTTATAATACAAAAATCCATGAAATTAACAAGAAGCTGCCAAACAACCAATTGGCCACCTTCTGGAGACACCGGGGACTGATCCGACCACAAAAACAAATTCTAACCAACGACGGAGTGCACCTAAACACTCTAGGCCAGGAACTGTTCTACCGGTCTATAAAACGTGCTGTCTGCGCCGCCATGGGAGGCCACAAATAAAAATTGGAAATAGAGAAGGAAAATCAATTAAAGAAGAAGACAGGGAAAACAATAAGACCCATGGGACCAAAGAAACTTAACAACCAGGAAACGAAGACCAGAATCATGAAAGACATCATGACAATAAGACTATCTCTTGCTTCAACCAAGTGGATGAGGCCTGACATCCTTGCTCCTCATTTATACTTGTCGCACTTGTTACAGGCACAGGTTTCCAGTACGCTGGTTTTTCCTGGACGGCGTCCGGTATAAGTGGGGGGAGCTCCTTAACTCCACGTCACAGAGGAGGAAGCAAGAGAACAAAACTGTTAACCAATAAATAAAAGCGCTGTTGTTTTTCTCTGTAAATTTCTGTATAGGCAACTCATTGTAATTCTTTAATGTAGATTTATGTATTTCTAATGTAAAGAAAACGTTAATCTCTGTAAATAGCTTACTATTTATCCCCTTTCTGTTAAATGACAATGGCAGCATTTGAACCTTTACAATAAGCTATACACATGCTACCACAAAGAGGTTTAATCCCACTAATTGACTCATGTACATATGTAAATAGTATACCAACGCACTGCTATTATGTAACCAAAATATTCATGTGCTGACAAAAAAAATAAATAAATAAAACACTTTGATGGGCCACGATATCTGCCCTAAAACCAGTAATTAATAATAATACCAAGGCACTTGCTTCTGACAATTTATATAGAGTACAGGCCTTGTCTCAAACTTCACGAACGTCACCATGTCTGGAAATTTGTATGGCTGAGTATACAGCTACGTTTTTTAAAAAATCCAGTTCATCGTTCTATTATTTACATCGTTCCACATACTCTATTTCTGTCTGTTTAGTGGGTTTAGTTGTAGTGTGTAAACCGTAGAGTGTTACCGTATAGATGCACATGGAAATATAACGCCTGATGCATGCTTTTTTTGTAGTTCTCCTGAATATATTGCACCCTTAGATGCATACTTATTGTCTACACCTATGCAATTTAACAGAGATGTGTAAGTTTTCCCAGTTCACCGACTGTATGTTTAATGGAGATAATCCATTTCGTTAAACACGTTTTGGATTCACCATTTACAGTACTACGCCAGTCCTTTCGCTATTACCTGTCAAGTTTTTTAAAAAGAAAATGTGGTTTTCATTTTAAACTATTCCACACGTCTCATTTGCTATTTCCATTAAATACTTTCAAGTCATTTTTTTGTCCAGAAAATATTCCATGATGGGCCACATCAAACGCTTACTATACCGCATTACATATCCATTTTTTTTAAAACAATAACCTTTACACACCGTTATACATGTTACAGAGGAACACCTCCAAGTGATGAGGAGCCATTTAGATACTCAGCTTGCGAGTTTTCTTCACCTTATTTCCCCATTGACTGGTAAGTCACATTTATTGTTTTACGTATTTAATCGAAGTAAAAGACGAATAAGGTTGTGCTGTTGATGGTGTAAATAACGCATTGTATTTGTTCTTTTTAAGCATGGTTAACTTTACATTTCAGGGATGCGGCGTACAGTATCCCGGGGCCGTCATCGCCCCAAAACATATCACCCCCAAGGACCCCAAAAAGACCTAAATTGGATGGGCAAAAAGAGTTGTTCGGGGAACGACCAGAATCTAAATCAACACCTTCCTCACCCTCAACGGAGTAAGTAGATATCTGCACACTACTGACCCGCCTGAGTAACGTCACAACCGAGTTAATACTAATACAACAGCCTGAATTGACATATGTTATGTGAAAGTTATCTCGTAGCTAGCCTATAATATCATAGAATACCACATATCTAGTCTGTAATATTATTAGACATTCCCATTACTTTCAGTTTTTAGTGTCGAAAAAGTTGTACGTATTATCAATTGTGTATCTTTCTATATACAGTTCCGATGAGTCACGGGGTGAGGAGGAGACCATTAACAAAAAGGCTGAAACCCGAAGACGATATGGTAGAAGAGCTGAAGCGCGATGCAGCATGACCAATTACCAGGACCAATTACCAGGACCGCTACAGGAAATTTTACGATGAAAAACAACTGAAAGGAGGCCCTGATAACACTCCGGCAATACCACCAAAAAATTGATCGGGTCCTGCGGCATGCTGACTACACGAGTCAGTACTCACTATCGTTCCACCCCCTTTATTTTACCGTCTTCATCTCTTTTTTTGTTTGTTTTTATTGTTTATAGTGTTTTTATAATATACTGTTTTACGTGGTCTCGTTCGTTTTTCTATGTTTGCACCTTAGGTAAACAAAAAAAAAAAAAAAAAAAAAAATAAAAGATACTGAAGATGACGTACAAAACACCAATACATGTCGTTAACTGAAACAATGTTAACGAGCAACGTTTGTCCATCAGAGAGAAGAAGTAAGTTTCGAAGATGGCCATGTATTAACTAAAATAAAGTATCTGTAACCATCAACAAAAAGATGTTGTAACCAGTCTAATTAAAACAGGAATAAAGTAAACTGTTCACTCAGTTTAAGGGGTCCTCACTTCCAGGAAGATTAATACGAATGGAGATATGTTGTGTGTCCAGATTGGTGAAATAACGGAGTATGGCGCATACAATTAAAAGAACACTAGGGTTCTAGGAAATAGTACGCAAGGTCGTCCTAGGTAGAAAAATACCACGAACAACCGAATTTTGAAAATGTTGGGATTTTTATACACACTGTTGGCAATAAGAGGCCACCTCTGATTGGTTAAATCAATTTATAAGAAAGGGTGAATGATCGAATGAAGTTGGTAACACGCGTAATACGTTGTGCAATACGTTATGTAACGTGTTGTGCAACACTACGTCACGACCCGCGCATTTATTTCACGCTATAAGTAACTCCGGAAAGCCCGGGAACGCGGGAGTAGTAGGGCTCGCTCCGATTGGACGTTCCAAACCACGTGACCCAAACTTTTTGGGCCCGCTTTGCGATAGTAGTTAGCTCCCCTTGCAGCATGCGATTAGTCTTAGAACTTATTACGTGATCATAACGTCCATACAATATATTGCGTAATCATTAGAGTTCCATGGTGCCATACTACTACAATAGCTGGCATTCGTAAACAAGAAGAGCTCGGTCTCGACTGTATTTGCATTTGGGAACGCGAGTTAAGGGAGGGAATGGAATCTAATGATGAGCAAGGAATTTGTACCGTCTCTGGATATGGTGAGGAGGTTGCGTTCTTCGTTGTCGAGCAAACAGTACAAAGTTATTTTAATGAAGGAAAGAGCCACACAAGTGTTATTATTACGTGGATTTCACGTCACTATTCCGATATTAACATATACGCCGAATATTCTGTCGGCTATCCTACCATCATCACCCGTGACTTTGGTGATATGCATAAGTATGTGGGTTTCAGTAAATGCAAGGTTGCCCCCCCCCCCCCCCCCCCTTAGAAACCTGTACCACCCCGTTCACACCTACCGCAGTCACAGCAGGCTAATGTTCCCCCTTTGCAAGACCTGCTGTGAAAATCTTATCCACACTTGTAAACACATCGATGAACAGAGTGCTATCACAGGGTGTCATTTGAAGTACAAAAAAAAAAAAAAAAAAAAAAAAAAAAAGTCCTGCAGAAGGGCTACAGGTTAGTCAATGTATGCGACTTTCCTAGAACTATTAAATATAGCGGTAAGGTTGACACTACAGGGTTGTTGAGGTTATTCACACGTTTTAGCCATTTGAAGTTGTATGAAGTGTTGGAAAATCTAGATCCTCAATGCATATAATCATGACAGATTCTTGTGTCCTTATCACTGAACCAGGGCAATCCGATCTTCCATTAGACGATATGTTAGGCGATTTGACATCTGAATTGGCCCCGGGAGATTCCATCAAAATTTTTGCTAGCGGAAGTCCTAAAAACTACACGTACATGACAAGGCTGGGTGAGAGTCACTAAGGTACGTGGTTTTACCCTCACTGCCAATAACGCCAGAGTAAATCAATTTTGATACTGTATGCCATGTGAAGAATGTGAGGAAGCAATGACCTTGGGCTGAAACACCTGTAGACCGAATTATGCAAAAAGCCCGTGTTTAATGAGCGGGAAAATCACGCGACAGAACAAGCGTCAGAATTCTCAACAAGCCCGAGAAAAAAAGGACTATTATAAATCAATTATATTAAACGGGTGATATAGCCCACAGTCCCATAAGGGTATTAAAACACAAGGCCACCTCCCCCTCTCGTACGATATGGCGGACACACATTTCGTGTGACTAGTGTCATATACACGATGTGCAGCCGTTTGTTCGAAACCCAGAGTTTCACCTACGGACAATGAACACCTTACAATGCACACTATTGTTGGGGTATCGGGCTGGGGATCTTTCCAGCGCTTTCATATGCGCTATCTGGACGTGTGGATTTATTTTCACTTTACGTAACAAAATGATATTTTCGTATCTTAGATTTGGGATTATCTTCATTGGTGATGATGCAAAATGCATCATTACTTCTTACAAATTTAAAAGTTTTATATCGACGCCATTTACCAATAGTTTGGACTGGTGTAACACATTCAACTATGGCCGACTAATCATGTCAAAAGATACGAGTGTGGTTGGTAAAGTGGCGGCGAAGTGTCAAACAGTCATTAGCAACTGATAAGGGCTTCTATCATTGCCTTGTAGGGATATGTGTTTGTAGGCATTGACAAAGCAGCGTCATTTAGGGAAAGTTGCATCTGTGAAAACATACCATGCAAGGTATAATTGGTAGGCCCTCTCTCCTAGAACCGTTCACACGCCTGCCTATAACTCGACTGACTTTTCTATTTATATGTTTTTCCTCGAAAGACCTAAACGATGCACAGTCATTGTACAGCACACAAACAGCAGATGGTTAAATACTATCCTCCTGCCGTCGCAATCGCGCAAACATATATATAGACAGGGGAGGTCACGTGACCCAAGCTGATTTGAATAGCCAGCGAGTAAGACAGGAAGGGGACGGGTTCATTGTGTGATTGCCTTTGATATGCTAATTTGGGGGAGTCGACTATTGACCGGGTCGGGTAAGGTTTGGCACAAGTCTTCGCCTATATATAAACCTCCGCGTCGAATGCGGAGCACGGGCTGTCACCACCCTCCCCCGTCTCTTCGGGGCTCTGATTTGCATAAGAATTAAGAGAGTTGCTGTAATTGCTCGTGTGCGGGGTGATAAACGCCGTAGAGTTCGGAAATGGTTTCGTTGTGTATTGAGAAGTATATCGAAAAGTCGTCGTGTGACACGAAGAAGGGGCAAAAATGCGTTATTGGTGTCGAATATTTCGTGTCTGTGGAGTGTTTGGCCCTGGCTCGGACTCTACTGGTTTTAGTGATTTCGTTTGCATAAAAACCGGTAATCAAACGTGTAGTGAAGGTGAAATTGGTAACACGATAAAGAATGCTTTTAGCCCAGAGGTGACGTTGTGGAATGAGTGTAAGGTAAAAGGCTGAGGGCGTGTTGGTCTTGCGATATCATCACGTCCAACACGTCACTTTGGCCCTAAATTGACGGGAGGTCGGATGGACCCGGTCCGATCAATCGGCTTGGTCACGTCTTGCCTCTGCGTTGCCCCAGAATTTCTCCATAACACTATTCCTTCAACAAAATGTCATTTCTGAAACTTCGTTTGCCGGGACTACGTTTTGAGGCGGTGGCTCATGGGTCAATCGAGTAGATTGAATTTAACCTTTGGTATAAATCAATCTGTTCCAGTATACCTCATATGGAATCCTTGGTGTCTTTCCTGCCGGGCATTCCCAGGTTCAGGCATCGCCCTTGTTGGCACTCCATAGTGGGTGGGGAACATATGGGGTGAAATTAATATATTTATTTATATATATATATATATGCCATGTCTTCCTGAAACCTTTCAATTAATGTCTGCAGTATAACTAACTCTTCCTCTCAGCCGATTTCAAGTGCTGATAAGAAGAGAAAATTAGAGGTTTTGGCTGACTCAGTTGATAACGGACAGGACAGCTTTCATCGTTCTCTTGACAAAGAGTGAACAGAAGCCGGCCTAAAAAAAATTCATCCATTTGTGCTTGAAAGGGCCTTGCAGGGATCAGCAGGTACTTTAGAAAACGTCAAATTACGATCTTGACACATTCTCATTGAATGTTTCCGGAAACAACAATCCATCAATTTATTAGCTTTGAATAAGATAACAGATATTCCTATGTATACATCCCCCCATAATTCCCTGAACAGCTGTCAGGGAATTATACGTGACCAGGGATCAGGATATCATTGATTTATCAGAAGACGAAATCTGCACAGAACTGAAATCGCAGGGTGTTACCAGAGTGAAACGCTTGACTATGAAGAAATCTGGTAACATCATTAAACTAAATACATATCTTCTAACCTTTAACAGTAAATCTATTCCGTCGTATATCTACATTGGCCCGTATAGGGCTAGTGTGGAGTTGTATATCCCTAACCCAACACGTTGTTTTAACTGTCAAAAGTTTGGGCATGCTATTCATCCGGTCATTGGCAACAACAATTATACTTGCGAAAAGTCTTGTAGAGACCAAGTAGTTTTAACAAGGTGTCGTGTTGGGCATTCTCGTGTAACGCACAATTTCATATTAGATGGGAGCAGTGCTCCCGAGTGCGTTGGATGCGATGCCCAATATAACATCAAACATATTTTGGTTCACTGTGTGGACTTTGCCCACGTTCGGCAGAGATTCTACAAGGCCGACTCCATATGATTTGTTTGACAACATCGCTGGCGATGTTGTCATAAACTATTTGAAGGCCATTGGCCTATATCATAAAATATATAAATTTTAATTGTCATAAATATCTATAGATAATCAGTTATATACATATATATTTATACATGTACTATAACCCTGGTTTTCGAGTTTTAAATTTTATTTTTCTTTTATACGATTTTAATCATGTCTGTACTTTTTGTTTTATTTTTGGTGTTCATATTACCATATCGAAAACCTTAACCGTCTCTTGCTTTCACCTTGTTCTCGCCACGATATGGCTGAAATATTGCCGATGTGGCGTTAAGCCATAATCATTCATTCAAAAGTTTGGTCATGGCAAGGGCCAATGCAAAAATAAACTGGTTTGTTTTCGGTGCGGCAGTGAAGGTCATGATGGATTCGACTGTAGCAGCACAGTTTAGTGCTGCAATTCCAGTGGAGATTGCCCACTTCTCGTAAAAGAAAAACAAATAATCACTATAAAAACTAAAAACAATATATCGTATCAGGAGGCCCGCAAAACTAGTCTCGCCTCCTAATACTTCACTGCAGACTTCATTTGCCAATGCGGTCAAGCGAGTAGCATCTGTTGCTACTCAAACATCAATGACTTGGCCCATTGGAAACGACAGACCTACTTCTCTACAACCTGCTGCTCAACCTGCCTGTAATTCCTGCTCTACCCAGACGACTACAATAACTGAAAAAAAAAAACCCAGTAAATATTACAAAACAAACGATAACCCTGAGCCTGATCAAAGCAAAAACAAACCTGCCAGAACTAAGTCTGACAATAAATCTCGTAATGAAAATAATAAACCTAGTGGCCCCACAGAGCGTCCCTCTAAGGCCACTAGGGACCCTATCCAAACTTTTTTAATAGGTTTTCATCGTTGGAGGACGTTGGTCCTTTAACATCAGATGCGGAGGTGATGGATACATCACCCGCACCAGGGAGATCTAACAGCCGATCTCCCAGGAAGGGTCGTCCACGGTCCAAACATAAAGAGAAATCCCCCATACGCCTTCCTCCATAATGTGGTTTTTAGACAAAATTATACAATGGAATTGTCGAGGTCTTAAAGCAAATTTTAATGAAATAACACAGCTAGTTCAGTCTTTCAATCCAGTTGCCCTGTGTCTTTAGGAAAGTCACCTGTAGACATGTGACAAAGATAAAATAACTCATTACATAGTACTTATTCAAATGAAGAAGAGCGAGCTGCAGGCGGCTCCTCGATATTCATAAATAACAGTATTATCCACAGCCCTGTTGCTCTTCATACAGAGCTTCAGGCTGTGGCCGTTCGTGTTTTATTGTGTAAAACAGTCACATTATGTTCGGTGTATATACCTCCGAACACTTCTTTGTGAGCCAATGAGTTACATAATCTGACACAACAATGACCTAAACCGTTTATTACAATGGGAGATATTAATCCCCATAACCCTCTATGGGGCAGTAACAACATAAATAATAAGGGCAAAATAGTCGACGACTTCTTATGTAAGTAAGAACTGTGTTATTTCAATGATAGTTCTAATACCTATTTACACCCAGGTAATGGCGCTTATTCTGCTATCGATCTCGCTATCACGGATCCATCACTTCTCCCAGATTTTTCTTGGAAGGTGCATGATGATCTTTGTGGTAGTCACCATTTTCCTATAATCCTAGAGCATATCACTTCTAATTCTTTAGAACGTGTAGCTAGGTGGAAATTCGATAAAGCAGATTGGATCGCATTTGAGATGTTCTGTGAGGTCGATATCATTCCAGAGACTCTCAATGCAGCAGATGATCCAATATTAAAATTTAACGAGCTTGTATTACGAGCTGCCGATAGAACTATCCCTTAAACCTCGACAAATCCCAAATCCAAAAGTAAACCCTGGTATGATCAGGACTGTCGCAAAGCCATAAAGGACCGCAAAAAGGCCGAGCGAAATTTTAATATATGTCCTACTGATAATAACTTAAACCAGGTTCGTATTTTTCGAGCTAAGGCTCGTCGATTACTCAAGTCCAGGAGACGATCTTGTTGCCGGAACTTTGTTTCGGGCATTACGTCAAAAACACCCATGCGTAAGGTCTGGAGCATGGTTCAGAAACTTAAGGGCAAAAATAATAAAGCAAAAGTTCAGCATTTGAAAGAAGGCGATAATACATTAACCTCTCCATCTGATATAACCAATAAATTAGCTGAAACAATTTCAACGAAATCTTCTTCTGGGAACTATACTAAAGAATACTAAGAATACTAAACAATTCCAGCATATTAAAAACCAGAAGGAGAAAACCAAATTGCCATTTTCTTCTAAGAATTTAGAAGATTATAATCGTCCGTTTAATATCGAAGAACTTAAGACTGCATTAAAAAAGGCCCACGATACTGCTTGTGGTCCCGATAATGTATGTTATAAGTTTCTCAACCATTTACCACCTGAGCCACTGGAAACTCTCTTGGATTTTCTTAATGATATTTGGACAACTGGTAATTTCCACCATCATGGGAGGCGTGTATTATCCCGGTCCAAATAATTACCGTCCCATAGCTCTTACCAGCTGTGTCTGTAAGACTATGGAACGGATGATAAATGATAGATTTGTTTGGTTTCTTGAAACCAACAAGCTTTTATCTAACATTCAATGTGGTTTTCGTCAAGGTCGATCTACTTTAGATCACCTTGTTCGATTTGAAACTTTTATTCGTGATGGTTTTGTTAATAATGAACATGTGGTGTCCATATTTTTTGACCTTGAAAAGGCCTACGACACCACATGGAAATATGGTATTTTAAAAGACCTCGCGGATGTGGGCC
Source organism: Liolophura sinensis (assembly GCF_032854445.1). Lineage (NCBI taxonomy): Eukaryota > Metazoa > Mollusca > Polyplacophora > Chitonida > Chitonidae > Liolophura > Liolophura sinensis. Next base: position 194,905 of record NC_088298.1, on the reverse strand, counting down.
TAAAGGGATTTAGAATTTTCATCCCATCGTCAGTTTAAGCTACGGGTTGGGTCCACTCTTTCTGACTCTTATGTGCAGGAAATGGGTGTACCCCAGGGCTGCATTCTATCACCAACTCTGTTCAGCATAAAAATAGCCTAGCAAAAACATTAACATCGGGCACAGAGGGTTCTTTATACGTGGATGATTTCCTTATATGCTACCGAGCTAAGAATATGAATAATATCCAACGTCAGTTGCAGCTTTGTCTCAATAAAATCGAGAAATGGGCAACTGAAAACGGTTTTAGATTTTCAACGTCTAAAACCGTCGGTATGCATTTTTGTAATAAACGGAAACTTCATCTTGACCCTGAGCTTAATTTTTGTGGTGAACAGATTAAATGTACTAAGGCTCTCGATATAATTAAGGTCGTGTCTAGCACCGACTGGGGTGCTGACCGATTAGTTTTACTTAATTTATATCGTTCTCTGGTGAGTTCTAAATTGGACTATGGATTCATCATTTACGGTTCCGCTAGGAAGCCGTATATTAATATGTTGGATCCTGTCCATCATCAAGGTTTGAGGCTGAGCCTTAGTGCTTTTAGAGCCTCCCCAATACGTGGAGGCAAATGAGCCTTTTTTATATAACATATAGCCTGCAATATGCCACAAAGCTTTAAAGCTCATCCAACAAATCCTGCCTACGACTGTGTTTTCAATCCATTATATGTGGGCAAATATATTGAATGTCCTAACAAGTTTCCTTCGTTCGGTCTTCTCATACGGGACCATATTGTGGGAGCTAACATCAAGCTGGAGGATTTAGCTCCGGTGTCTTTTCTGGAGTCTCCTCCATGTCTTCCACAAACTAAACTTATTTGATGTACGTATATATAATAAATCCAATAGAAATGCTTTTATAATTCAGCAACGTTTTGCTGAAATCAAGGCTGATTATATGGATTATATATACTGACGGGTCAAAGGATGGGGACAGGGTTGCAGGTGCGGCTGTCTTAGAGCAGCGGGTCACTTCTCTTCGTCTGCCACCTTCATCTTCTATCTTTTCTGCAGAGGCCAGGGCTATACTCCTGGCCTTATCATATGCTTTCTCTGGGCATGCCCGGAGGGCAGTGATAAGTAGCGATTGGTTGTCTTGCCTTTTGGCGATTCAGAATAATAAATTTCAAAATCCATTGATACTTGAGATGATAGCCAAACACCGAAAACTAATTAAAAGAGGTAAAGATATTATATTCTGTTGGATACCAGTCGTGGACAGGGAAGCGAAAGCTGCCCTATATAAACTTGTATCTCGGGTTAAAATCCCTTTATACTGACGTGAAGTCTAATATTCTTAAATATATTCATCGCCTTTGGCAGGGTGAATGGAACTTGCAAATCCACAATAAACTGCATGGCATTCATCCTGTCATTGGCTACACTGCCTGTACTTGTCTGTCTCGCAGAGACCAAGTAGTTTTAACGAGGTGTCGTATTGGACATTCTCATCTGACACACAATTTCATCTTAAATGGGAGCAGTGCCCCCGAGTGTGTTGGATGTGATGCTGAATACGGGATCAAACATATTTTGGTTGACTGTGTGGACTTTGCCCATGTTCGGCAAAGATTCTACACGGTCACCTCTATATATGATTTATTTGACAGCATCGCTGGCGATGTCGTCCTAAATTATTTGATGGCCATTGGCCTATATCATAAAATATAAATTTTACTTGTCATAAATATCTGTAGATAATCAGTTATATACATATATATTTATACATGTACTATAACCCTGGTTTTCAAATTGTAACTCTTATTTTTCTTTTATACGATTTTAAACATGTCTGTACTTTTTGTATTACTTTTGATGTTCATATTATCATATCGAAAACCTTAACCGTCTCGCGTTTTCACCTTGTTCTCGCCACGATATGGCTGAAATATTGCCGATGTGGCGTTAAGCCATAATCATTCATTCATTCATTCCTTACAAATAACTGACAGAATAAAGGGAAGGTCACCATCATGTCGCAAGTAAGCTCAGCAGTCAAATGAGACTAGAATAACTATTCATGTATTTTCAAGGCCTTTTCTATGATTCTCATGTGTTCTTTGAGAGCTATCCATTGGTTAATCCCCAGTCCTATATCTATCCTAGTAGGTTTGTCGTTCACAAACTTTCTGATGTCAATACGTGGACTATCTCTATACATGCACCCTGTCACTCTCACATTCTTTCCAATGGGCAAACCTACGGCTTTAGCGCACGTAGTTATGTTAAAAGGTTTTAAGGTTGTATTTCGAGGCGGTGACCTACTGCCACAACTGCACGTGTGATTAACACTTAGTGTTATGGTTGGAGCTATGACTAACCAATCACAGACTGATCAGTAAGCCACTAGCTGCGTATTTTTGCCGATGCCTAGCCTCCACGTTGGTGTTGATACCTGCCATGCCGCCTGTACGAATGACTGTTTTAACAGTATATCACTTTTTAAATAATGTTTTCAACATTTCTTTCGACACATGAATTGAAGGCGGAAGGCCAACTTTTCCATTTGACTTTTTCATAAGTTTTCCCCCCTCGGCGTTTTCTTTCTAGGATTTTTTTCTATTTTCTAATACTCATTATCCTTTATAATAATTTGCTCTAGCTCTTGTTCGTAAAAGGTACCACGTAATACTTCGCCGTTTAAGTCACGTAATTTATACACAGGGGGTATTCTGATATGTCGACTGTGAATTATGAATATTTCATCAGTCCACGAGGGTATATAGCCTTTATCGAAAATGGCTTTCACCTTACTTACCCTAACGCTATCACCCACATTAAATTTAAATTTGGATTTAGTCTTTTCGGCGGGATAGATGTTCTTGCGTACCATGTTTTCTATATGTTTATTCACTTGTTCGGGAGCCATTTTAATACTTATGTGAAGTGACTTGTTATAGCTAGATATCAAGGATGGTAAGACATCCACATATCGCTGGGTATTTTTAACTGTGAAGTATTTATACATTTTACACTTTTTAAAGTCCTGTTGAAACAATCTACAATAAAAAATTCAGATCCACTATCGGTTTGGAGATACACAGGTTTTCTGCTTTGTTTGAGTATTTTTGCCGAATGCCTTCACCATTGTTCCGCCAGTCTTATCTTTCATGGGAATAGCCCAGCTGAATTTCGAAAATACATCTATACACGTCAATAAATACTTATGCCCTGTGTTAGATTTGGCCATATGACTCATGTCCACCAGATCATCACGCCATTGGTCGTCGATCTTATCCACCCTAACTCTGTTTGGCTTATACCTCTTTGCAGCCGGTTTAAGCAATGTATACGCATCTTGTGGCTTTAACCACTCCTTGATTTCTTTTTTAGAGATGGTATACCCGTTCTCCCTGACTGCCCGGTACAAGGCCTGTACACCACCGTATGATGATTGGCTGGCTGGGGTATAATACAGTTTCTGTAAGATCTTATCAATCTCAGATCGTGACGGATCCATGACTTACTTCGGAACGAATGGTGGGGAACTAGTGAAACTCATCGTATAAATAACAAACGACAGTAAGTACATTTTTTCAAATTATATTCTGAGAATACAGACACATAATGATGATACATAAACATTAGGCACAGTCTATTCCTTCGTCTTCCAAGTGATCATTCATGTCACCTTCATCTGTAACCAAAATGTTCATAACTTCAGACATTAAATTGTCCATGAAGCATCTCGTCTTCAGATAACGATCACGCTACACTTCATCTTCATAATTGATCAGGAAGACAGGATGCACGCATACATCCGTCAATTTGTAGAGGAGACATTTCACCTCCTCGGGGAGGCAAATGCATTTTGAAACTGTTCATCAAATGCCGCTAAGACATCAATGCCTCTCTATTCAGACGGATGGCTTTCACAACCGCGTCCTTTTATACACCATTTACAGTTTGTCGCAAGAATTGTGACCTTTTGCTGCAAAGGCCGCCGCCACTTACGAAAGAGTCGTCATCATCATTGTCTATATCACCTTTCTTTATTTTCTTTCTAGCCGGAGCATTCGGAACGGGTGCATTCATCTCCATAGGCATGAGTGGTGTCCCTTGGAACATACCGTCACTCTCCATGTAGTCTCTGAGCACACTGATGATGTCTTCAGACACTTTCTTGAGGGCAACCCAGGCTTGCACGGAGAAGGCCACACCTTTCATACTAGGATACAGCAGTCCCCTCCTCCTCTCCCACTTCTGATATGGACGAGTGACATCCCCTTGTAGTCTCCGTACGACATTTGTATATCTTCCCCCAACAACAGAGGTTGAGGAGTGGGTTTGCCAGACTCAATGTGCATGTCAGTGGTGGATATGTAAAAGATGAAACGTTCCCACATCCTCTGGGTCATAGTGATGGCTTTGACACTCTCCCTTCCAGTTGTATCACGCTTCTTGCTCAGCTCCACGTAACTAGTTGTCCTTTCCTGGAAGACTCTAGCGACGAGATCTCCATAGACTTCGTAATTCATAATGTCGCTAAAACTGGTGTTGTTGTTGTTGTAAAGACGAGTGTTGTTGTTGTACAGACAGATGTTATTGTCGTAAAGACTGGCACTGTTGTAAAGGCAAGCGTTGTTGTTGTTGTGCATCTGCTGCGATCTTTTGGAGCTGGATGCTGATATGGGGGGGGGGGGGGCGAATTTTGATTACACTAGCGTTTTCCGCCCCAAATGGGGGATGCACGCCACACCTTTACGTGGTATTGAGTTTGCTTACCTTATTTTCCTTAGCTTATTATGCATGCATTACATAGTTAAGATATATGCACTTGTATATATTAGGTTCAGGGCACGTTAGGCTGATAGACGAGAGGAGACCGGCATTAGTATATATAGCTCCGTGTTAAAGACATATATGGGCAGTACATAGAGTATGAAAACAAATTCACAGCTGAAATATTTCCCATGTAAAATGATTATCTAAAACAAATTTTCCCCCTTATTTCATAAGATTAATTTAAAATCGATGGCAACGGGTTTAAAAATTGGCAACTGCCTAAAATACCTTTTATTGGTGTTGTTCCTGGGACATAAAATGAATTTTGTGTCTGTCGTCTTAATTCCCAGGACTCGCAATTCTCTGTAAAATAAATTTCGTGCGTAAGTATGGCGTTGACAATGTAACAGTTAGTGGACAGTGCTATCCTCCACCATACATTCCTCACAGAGGCCTGTATCATGGAGAGCGAAACGAAATAAATTGGAATTTTTTTTGTAAATGGCCGGATAATAACCTGAATACAAAGATCTCATCATGGCGACAACTTAAAGAAAGATTATAAGTAGGAGACACGGCTGGATTATGCGTATGGAATATTCTGCCCTTTTTTGAGTTGTCCCAGTCTTGTTGCCAGACCCTCGTGGGGTTTCCGGGGTGATAAGAATAGGACCTCAGCCCTCTAGGCAAGCTTGTCGTAAAAGTCGACTAACCTAGAGCCCTCCTGTGTGAGCCCGATGAATATAATAGGCTCACATCTTCTCGGTTGTGTGAGAGGCAACCGGGGAGCGACCTGTTTGCCGTGGGTTGCGACCCGTAATCTACGAGGACGGGATCTTGGTGGCTGAGGGTGTGTTGGTCTTGCGAGATCCTCACGCCCAACACGCCACTTTGGCCCTTACTTGGAGAGAGATGGGAGGTCGGATGGGCCCGGTCCGATCAATCGGCTGGTCACGTCAAGCCCTACACTTGATCCCGTTTGTTATTCTTTGTCTTACCGAGATGTCATGTTTGCTCTTCTTCAGAAGCACTTCCTTTGGGGTCAGTGCAGAAGGCGGTGTCTAATGGGTGAATCGAGTAGATTGAATTTAACCTTTTGGTATAACTCAATCTGTTCGAGTATACCTTGTGTGGATTCTCTGTTTCTATTCTCTGCCGGTCATCCACAGAGGTAGATTCGCCCTTGTTGGCACTCCGTGGCGGGTGGGGGACACGTAAGGCGAAATTAAAAAAATTAAACAATGGCCTCTTTTCAAATGTCAACTTCAATTATACCAAACAGATCTTCCTCTCAGCCGACTTCATTGTAATTGCAGTGGAGATCACATGGCCTCCTCCAAGGACTGTCCGTTTTTTATTAAGGAAAAGCGAATAATAAATCTAAAAACTAAAAATATCTCTTATCAGGAGGCCCGCAATTTGGCCTCCGTCTCTAACACTTCACTGCAATCTTCGTTTGCCAATGTGGTCAAGCGAACTACAACGTCTGTTGGAACTCAGACTTCATTAACATGGCCCATTGGAAACGACAAACCTAGCTTCACATCTTTACAACCTGCTGTGCAACCTGCGCATATTTCCTGCTCAACACAGACCACTACAGAACAGCAAATAAAACCAGTCAATAATAAACAACAAACTGATAAACCTGAAATTAACCAATTCAAAAACAAATCTGCCAAAACCAAATCTGAAAATAAATATAATAGTGATAATAGTAAACCTAGCGGTCCCACAGAGCGTCCCTCTAAGGCCACCAGGGGCCCTGTCCAAACTTTTAATATACTATCCAAAAAAAAGAAACGCATAACCCGGTTTTTTGCGGAGGTGATGCAGTCTTTTCAATTATGCATAACTAAATAAGAATTGCTATTCTGCAAATATTTTTTTACACAGATTAAGGAAGGGGCCATATCTAAACAACAAGGCCATTAACTTGAGGTAAGACACTCACAACGAGTCTCCCACTTGAGTGGAATGTCAGTATCTGTTGTGACCACCACGGGCACAAATAACAGTTTTGACACGCCTTGTCATGGACTGGATGAGACGCTGGATAGAGGCCTGGGGAATGTTCTGCCACTCCTCCTGCAAACATGCAACTTGCTCTTGAAGCGTTTGGGGTGAGGTTGACGTTGGCGTAGACGTCGATCAAGTTCATCCCACAGATGCTCAATTGGGTTAAGATTCGGGGAACGGGGACGGCCAGGGTAGCACATTTACATTGTTTTCGGCGAGGAAGTCCCTTGTGACACGTGCCGTGTGGGTCTGGCGTTGTCCTGCTGGAACAACTCCCGCTGAACGTCAATGACAGGTAAGAGGTGTGGCTGCAGGATGGTGTCTCGGTAGCGTACGACCGTAAGATTTCCCTAAACGTGGACAAGATTTGTACGACCATTATACGATATTGCTGCCCACATCATCACACTCCCTCCACAAAATCTGTCCACTTGGCGTACGCAGTTAGGGGCAAAACGTTCGTGGGCACGTCTGTAAACCCGGTTTCTACCATCACGTCTCTGCAATAGGAATCTGGACTCATCACTGAACCAAATGCGTCGCCAGTTGCGTAGATTCCATGCAGTCACGTTGTTACACCATCGGAGGCGATTGGCGCGATGGTGAGGACGCAGCACGATCCCAACATAGGGCCTCCTGGCTCTCAGTCCATGTTCCCTCAGCCTGTTCCGCACTGTCTGACCTGATATCCTCCTCAGTCCCGTTATGCTGGCTGCTATGCTTTCAGCTGTAGCACAACGGTCACGCAAATGGAGGACCCTTATGTAGCGATCTTGGGCTGCTGTAGTGACACGTGGTCGACCTGAGCGCCGACGGTCATTTGTTGTCCCAGTATTGTTGTAGCGGGCAGCAAGCCGTGAAATCGTGCTGTGGCTGACGTGTAGACGCCTAGAAATGGACGATTGGGACTCTCCAGCTTGAAGTCTTCCAATGGCAATATTTCTTGTGACAGTGTCAAGACGTGGCATGTTGAATCCGCTTGAAAACACCACTTGAAAGACGCCGATTTCCGGCCCAAAGTTGCGGTTTTATACTCACACACTGTATGCTTTCCATGCCTAAGTTCGGCGTGTAAGACTGCACGTGATGCAGTGTGGTGCTGTATTTTTTACTTCTTCCAAAAACGGCCTCCAAACTCAACATTTTCAACCAAGAAATGTTTTGAGGAATAAAATGTGTGCTAACTGACTATTAACAAAATTAAAACACATTTTGCTCATGAAATGAAGACAAAATGTATTTATTTCATTTTAAAATCAAACAAAACACCTATGCGTTTCTTTTTTTGGGTAGTATAGATTTGGATCGTTGGAGGACGTTGGTCATACTACATCACATGCGGATGTGATGGATACATCACCCGCATCAGGGAGATTCTCCGGCCGATCTCCAAGGAAGAGTCGTCCTCGGTCCAAGCATAAAGAGAAATCTCCTATACGTCTCCCTCCATAATGTCTTATTTAGACAAAATTATACACTGGAATTGTCGAGGTCTTAAGGTAAATTTTATTGAAATAACACAGCTAGTACAATCAGTTAATCCTATTGCCCTGTGTCTTCAGGAAACTCACCTGCAGACATCTGACAAAGATACAGTTGCCCTTAAAATTATTCCTTATACAGCACTTATTCAAATGAAGAAGATCGAGCTGCAGGCGGCTCTTCCATATTCATGAATAACAATGTTATTTACAGCCCTGTTGCTCTGGACACAGAACTGCAGGCTGTGGCTGTTCGTGTTTCATTGTCCGAAACAATCACATTATGTTCGGTGTATTTTCCCCCGAACATTTCTTTGTCAGCTTTGCAGTTACATAATCTTACAGAACAATTACCCAAACGTTTTTATACTTGTGGGAGATTTTAATTCCCATAACCCCCTAAGGGGCAGTAATAACATAAATAATAATAAGGGCAAGATAATGGAAGATTTTTTATCGAAGGAGGAACTCTGTTATTTCAATGATGGTTCTAACACCTATTTACATCCAGGTAATGGCGCTTATTCTGCTATCGATCTCGCTATCACGGATCCATCACTTCTCCTTGATTTTTCTTGGAAGGTGCATGACGATCTTTGTGGTCGTGACCATTTTCCTATAATCCTAGAACATATCACTTCTAATTCTTTAGAACGTGTAGCTAGGTGGAAATTCGATAAAGCAGATTGGATCGCATTTGAGATGTTCTGTGAGACTGATATCACTCCAGAGACTCTCAAAGCAGCAGATGATCCTGTGTTAAAATTTAACGAGCTTGTATTACGAGCTGCCGATAGAACTATCCCTAAAACCTCGACAAATCCAAAATCCAAAAGTAAACCCTGGGACGACAATGACTGTCGTAAAGCCATAAAGGACCGTAAAAAGGCTGAACGTAGATTTAATCATTGTCCTACTGATAATAATTAAAACCAGGTTGGTATTTTTCGAGCTAAGGCTCGTCGATTACTCAAGTCCAAGAGACGATCTTGTTGGCGGAACTTTGTTTTAGGCATTACGTCAAAAACATGCGTAAGGTTTGGAACATGGTTCAGAAACTTAAGGGCAAAAATAATAAAGCCAACGCATTTGAAAGATGAAGATAATATATTAAATTCTCCACCCGATATAGCCAATAAACTTGCTGAAACAATTTCAAAAAAAATCTTCTCCTGAGAACTATACTAAAAAATTCCAACGTATTAAAAACCAGAAGGAGAAAATTAAATTGCCCTTTTCTTCTAAGAATTTAGAAGATTATAATCATCCTTTTTAATATCGAGGAACTTAGAACTGCATTAAAAAAGGCCCACGATACTGCTTGTGGTCCTGATAATGTATATTATAAGTTTCTAAACCATTTACCACCTGAGCCACTGGAGACTCTCCTGGACTTGTTTAATGATATTTGGATAACTGGTAATTTTCCACCATCATGGAGGGAGGCGTGTATTATCCCAGTTCCCAAACCGGGTAAGGATCATACTGATCCAAATAAGTACCGTCCCATAGCTCTTACCAGCTGTGTCTGTAAGACTATGGAACGGATGATTAATGATAGACTTGTTTGGTTTCTTGAAACCAACAAGATTTTATCTAACATTCAATGTGGTTTTCGTCAAGGTCGATCTACTTTAGATCACCTTGTTCGATTTGAAACTTTTATTCGTGATGGTTTTGTTAATAATGAACATGTGGTGTCCATATTTTTTGACCTTGAAAAGGCCTACGACACCACATGGAAATATGGTATTTTAGAAGACCTCGCGGATATGGGTCTTAAAGGTCGATTACCTATATTTATATCACAATTTTTATCCCATCGTCAGTTTAAGCTACGGGTTGGGTCCACTCTTTCTGACTCTTATGAGCAGGAAATGGGTGTACCCCAGGGCTGCATTCTATCACCAACTCTGTTCAGCATAAAAATAAATAGCCTAGCAAAAACATAAACATCGGGCACAGAGGGTTCTTTTATACGTCGATGATTTCCTTATATGCTACCGAGCTAAGAATATGAATAATACCGAGCGTCAGTTGCAGCTTTGTCTCAATAAGATCGAGAAATGGGCAACTGAAAACGGTTTTAGATTTTCAACGTCTAAAACCGTCGGTATGCATTTTTGTAATCAACGGAAACTTCATCTTGATCTCGAGCTTAATGTTTGTGGTGAACAGGTTAAAATTGTTGGACAAACTAAATTTTTAGGTATAATATTTGATAGTAAGCTATCTTTCATACCTCATATTAAAATGCTTAAAGCTAAATGTACAAAGGCTCTGGATATAATTACGGTCGTGTCTAGCACCAATTGGGGTGCTAACCGATCAGTTTTACTTAATTTATATCGTTCTCTGGTGAGGTCTAAATTGGACTATGGATCCATCATTTACGGTTCCGCTAGGAAGTCGTACATTAAAATGTTGGATCCTGTTCATCACCAAGGTTTGAGGCTCAGCCTTGGTGCTTTTAGAACCTCACCATTAGAAAGTTTATACGTGGAGGCAAATGAGCCTTCTTTATATAACCGACGTATAAAACTTAGCCTTCAATATGCTACAAAACTTAAAGCTCATCCAATAACCCTGCCTACGACTGTGTTTTCAATCCATTGTATGTAGACAAATATACTAAATGTCCTAACAAGATCCCTTCGTTCGGTCTTCGTATACGGGAACATATTGTGGGAGCTAACATCAAGCTGGAACACCCCCGTGGGGTTTTCCCGGGTGATAAGAATAGGACCTCAGCCCTCTAGGCAAGCTTGTCGTAAAAGACGACTAACCTAGAGCTCTCCTGTGTGAGCCCGGTGAATATAATAGGCTCACATCTTCTCGGTTGTGTGAGAGGCAACCGGGAAGCGACCTGTTTGCCGTGGGTTGCGACCCGTAATCTACGAGGACGGGATCCTGGTGGCTGAGGGTGTGTTGGTCTTGCGAGATTCTCACGCCCAACACGTCACTTTGGCCCTTACTTGGAGAGAGACGGGAGGTCGGATGGGCCCGGTCCGATCAATCGGCTGGTCATGTCTAGCCCTACACTTGATCCCGTTTGTTATTCTTTCTCTAACCGAGATGTCAAGTTGGCTCTTCTTCAGAAGCACTTCCTTTGGGGTCAATGCAGAAGGCGGTGGCTAATGGGTCAATCGAGTAGATTGAATTTAACCTTTTGGTATAACTCAATCTGTTCGAGTATACCTTGCGTGGATTCCCTGTTTTTATTCTCTGCTGGTCATCCGCAGAGGTAGATTTGCCCTTGTTGGCACTCCGTGGCGGGTGGGGGACACGCAGGGTGAAATTAAATAAAATATAACATGGCTTCTTCTGAAATCACAACAGTCGTTGCTAAGAAAAGAAAAAATGAAGTTCCATTAGATATTGAAGGAGAAAATACTTATTTTCCTACCTTCTTAGTAATATCTAATAAAAATGAAGGCAAAATGAAAATAAATCCATTTGTACTTAAAAAAAACGTTAGAAAGTTATGCTGGAACGTTAAAACAAGTTAAAAAAATGAAATCTGGGAACATTTTGTTGGAAGTTTCCAGAAAACAGCAATATATAAATTTACTTAAAATTCAAAATATAGGAGAGCAGCCTGTTTCTGTTTCTCCACATAATACATTAAACTGCTGTCATGGCATAATTCGTGACAGAGACCAGGACCTTACTGAAATGACAGAGCAAGAAATAACTGAAGAACTAAAACATCAAGGAGTAAGTAAGGTAAAACGCTTCATAATAAAACGAGATGGAAACCTTATCAAAACGAACACTTATATGATAACTTTCAACAGACCTTCCCTTCCGTCATCTATATTTATCGGGCCATATAGTGTGAGGGTGGAGTTGTTTATACCTAACCCCACCCGGTGTTTCTCTTGCCAGCGGTTTGGCCATGGCAGGAGTCAATGCCGCAACACAGTGGTCTGCTTTAGATGTGCGGGAGCAGGACATGAGGGATTCGACTGCACAAAAACAATAAAATGTTTCAATTGTAGCGGAGCCCACATGGCCTCTTCCAAGGACTGCCCTCTTTTCAAAAAAGAAAAAAATTTTAACCTTAAAATGTAAAAATAATATATCCTATCAGGAAGCGAAGCGTATGTTCTCTGTCACGCATGGCCTTACAACATCTACTTTTGCCAACGTTGTAAGGAAAACCACAGTTTCTGTGGGGGTCCAAACAACTTTTTCCTTGGCCCATTGACAAAGAACAGCCACAGAAACTGGTCACGATACCCGTAAATAAGACAGCCAGTTCATCATCTCAGACTGATATCAACCCATCTAAAATACCTAATAATTTACCTAAATATCCAGCACTTTCTTTATCTGACCACATTTCATGTGATAATAAATCTAAATCTAATAAACCCGTTGATTCTTCACAGAAAACAACGGGTGACAAAAATAAATCTGAGAAAAATCATAAAAAGGATAAACCTAGTGGCCCCCTGGAGCGTCCCTCTAAGGGCACTAGGGACCGAATCCAAACTTATAAAAAGTTTGGATCGTTGGAGGATGTAGATCCTTCAACTTCATGTGCAGACCTGATCATCTGCACCTGGGAGATCTCCTAGTAGATCCCCCAAAAAGGGTCGTCCTCGGTCAAGACATAAATCCCCAATACGTCTTCCTCCATAATGGCGATATATGACAAAATTATGCAATGGAATTGTCGAGGTCTTAAGGTAAATTTTATTGAAATAACACAGCTAGTTCAATCTTTAAATCCAGTAGCCCTATGTCTTCAGGAAACTCACCTGAAGACATCTGACAAAGACACAGTAGCCCTTAAAAATTATTCATTATATAGTACTTATTCAAATGAAGAAGAGCGAGCTGCAGGCGGCTCCTCGATATTCATTAATAACAATATTATCCACAGCCCTGTTGCTCTGCATACAGAGCTTCAGGTTGTGGCCGTTCGTATTTCACTGTCTAAAACAGTCACATTATGTTCGGTGTATATACCTCCGAACACTTCTTTGTCAGCTTCTCAGTTACATAATCTTACAGAACAATTACCTAAACCGTTTATTATTATGGGAGATTTTAATTCCCATAACCCTCTATGGGGCAGTAATAACATAAATAATAAGGGCAAGATAGTCGAAGACTAACGAAGAACTGTGTTATTTCAATGATGGTTCTAATACCTATTTACATCCGGGTAATGGCACTTATTCTGCTATCGATCTCACTATCACGGATCCATCACTTCTCCCAGATTTTTCTTGGAAGGTGCATGACGATCTTTGTGGTAGTGACCATTTTCCTATAATCCTAGAGCATATCACTTCTAATTCTTTAGAACGTGTAGCTAGGTGGAAATTCGATAAAGAAGATTGGATCGCATTTGAGATGTTCTCCGAGGCTGATATCACTCCAGAGACTCTCAATGCAACAAATGACCCTATATTAAAATTTAACGAGCTTGTATTACGAGCTGCCGATAGAACTATCCCTAAAACCTCGACAAATCCCAAATCCAAAAGCAAACCCTGGTATGATAAGGACTGTTGCAAAGCCATTAAAGACCGCAAAAAGGCTGAGCGAAATTTTAATATATGTCCTACTGATAATAACTTAAACCAGGTTCGTATTTTTCGAGCTAAGGCTCGTCGATTACTCAAGTCCAAAGAGGATCTTGTTGGCGGAACATTGTTTCAGGCATTACGTCAAAAACACCCATGCGTAAGGTCTGGAACATGGTTCAGAAACTTAAGGGCAAAAATAATAAAGCAAAAGTTCAGCATTTAAAAGATGGAGATAATATATTAACATCTCCATCTCATATAACCAATAAATTAGCTCAAACAATTTCCAACAAATCTTCTTCTAAGAACTATACTAAAAAATTCCAACACATTAAAAACCAGAAGGAGAAAACCAAATTGCCATTTTCTTCTAAAAATTTAAAAGATTATAATTGTCCATTTAATATCGAGGAACTTAAAACTGCATTAAAAAAGGCCCACGATACTGCTTGTGGTCCTGATAATGTATATTATAAGTTTCTGAACCATTTTACCACCTGAGCCACTGGAAACTCTTTGATTTGCTTAATGATATTTGGACAACTGGTAATTTTCCACCATCATGGAGGGAGGCGTGTATTATCCCGGTTCCCAAACCGGGTAAGGATCATACTGATCCAAATAATTACCGTCCCATAGCTCTTACTAGCTGTGTCTGTAAGACTATGGAACGGATGATTAATGATAGACTTGTTTGGTTTCTTGAAACCAACAAGCTTTTATCTAACATTCAATGTGGTTTTCGTCAAGGTCGATCTACTTTAGATCACCTTGTTCGATTTGAAACTTTTATTCGTGATGGTTTTGTTAATAATGAACATGTGGTGTCCATATTTTTTGACCTTGAAAAGGCTTACGACACCACATGGAAATATGGTATTTTAAAAGACCTCACGGATATGGGTCTTAAAGGTCGATTACCTATATTTATATCCCAATTTTTATCCGATCGTCCTGCTTATGAGCAGGAAATGGGTGTACCCCAGGGCAGCATTCTATCACCAACTCTGTTCAGCATAAAAATAAATAGCCTAGCAAAAACATTAACATCGGGCACAGAGGGTTCTTTATACGTCGATGATTTCCTTATATGCTACCGAGCTAAGAATATGAATAATATCGAACGTCAGTTGCAGCTTTGCCTCAACAAAATCGAGAAATGGGCAACTGAAAACGGTTTTAGATTTTCAACGTCTAAAACCGTCAGTATGCATTTTTGTAATAAACGGAAACTTCATCTTGACCCTGAGCTTAATTTTTGTGGTGAACAGGTTAAAATTGTTGGAGAAACAAAATTTTTAGGTATAATATTTGATAGTAAACTATCTTTTATACCTCATATTAAAATGCTTAAAGCTAAATGTACAAAGGCTCTGGATATAATTAAGGTCGTGTCTAGCACCGATTGGGGTGCTGACCGATCAGTCTTACTGAATTTATATCGTTCTCTGGTGAGGTCTAAATTGGACTATGGATCCATCATTTACGGTTCCGCTAGGAAGTCGTATATTAAAATGTTGGATCCTGTTCATCACCAAGGTTTGAGGCTCAGCCTTGGTGCTTTTAGGACCTCACCAGTAGAAAGTTTATACGTGGAGGCAAATGAGCCTTCTTTATATAACCGACGTATAAAACTTAGCCTTCAATATAGTACAAAGCTTAAAGCACATCCAACAAACCCTGCCTACGACTGTGTTTTCAATCCATTGTATGTAGACAAATATACTAAATGTCCTAAGAAGATCCCTTCGTTCGGTCTTCGTATACGGGACCATATTGTGGGAGGTAACATCAAGCTGGAGGATATAGCTCCGGTGTCTTTTCCGGAGTCTCCTCCATGGCTTCTCCCACAACCTAAACTAATATTTGATCTACGTAAATATAATAAATCGAATATAAATCCTCTTATAATTCAGCAAGGTTTTGCTGAAATTAAAGCTAATTATACGGATTATAAATTTATATATACTGACGGGTCGAAGGATGGGGACAGGGTTGCGACTGCGGCTGTCATGGAGCAGCGGGTCTCTTCCTTTCGTCTTCCATCCTCTTCTTCAATATTCTCTGCCGAGGTTAGAGGTATACTCCTGGCCTGATCATATGTTTCTTCTGGGTGTGCCCAGAGGGCAATGATATGCACGGACTCGTTGTCTTGCTTATTCGCAATACAGAAAAATAAATTTAAAAATCCCTGGATCCTTCAAATTTTAGCTATACATAGGAAATTAATTAGAAGAGGTAAAGATATTATATTTTGCTGGATACCAAGTCATATTGGTATCCATGGAAACACAGTCGCAGACAGGGAGGCGAAAGCTGCCCTAAATAAACCCATATCGAAGATAAAAATCCCTTATACTGACATGAAGTCCAATATTCTTAAATATATTCGTGGCCTTTGGCAGGGTGAATGGAACTTGCAGGTCCATAATAAACTGCATGCTATTCATCCGGTCATTGGCTATAATTCATATACATTTGATATGTCTCGTAGAGACCAAGTCGTTTTAACCAGATGCCGTATTGGACATTCTCATCTGACACACAATTTCATCTTGGATGGGAGCAGTGCTCCCGAGTGTGTTGGATGTGATGCTCAATATGGCATCAAACATATTCTGGTTGACTGTGTAGACTTTGCCCATGTTCGGCAGAGATTCTACACGGTCAACTCTATATATGATTTATTTGACAGCATCGCTGGCGATGTTGTCATAAATTATTTGAAGGCCATTGGTCTATATTATAAAATATAAATTTTAATTGTCAAATATCTATAGATAAACAGTTATATATATTAATACATGTACTATAACCCTGGTTTTCGAGTTTTAAATCTTATTTTTCTTTTATTCGATTTTAATCACGTCTGTACTTTTTGTTTTACTTTTGGTGTTCATATTATCAGATCGAAAACCTTAACCGTCTCTTGCTTTCACCTTGTTCTCGCCACGATATGGCTGAAATATTGCCGATGTGGCGTTAAGCCATAATCATTCATTCAAGCTGGAACATATAGCTCCGGTGTCTTTTCCGGAGTCTCCTCCATGGCTTCTCCCACAACCTAAACTAATATTTGATCTACGTAAATATAAATCTAATATAAATCCTCTTATAATTCAGCAAGGTTTTGCTGAAATTAAAGCTAATTATATGGATTATAAATTTATATATACTGACGGGTCGAAGGATGGGGACAGGGTTGCGACTGCGGCTGTCATGGAGCAGCGGATCTCTTCCTTTCGTCTTCCATCCTCTTCTTCAATATTGTCTGCCGAGGCCAGAACTATACTCCTGGCCTTATCATATGTTTCTTCTGGGTGTGCCCAGAGGGCAATGATATGCACTGACTCGTTGTCTTGTTTATTGGCAATACAGAATAAATTAAATCCCTTGATCCTTCAAATTTTAGCTATACATAGGAAATTGATTAGAAGAGGTAAAGATATTATATTCTGCTGGATACCAAGTCATATTGGTATCCATGGAAACACAGTCGCACACAGGGAGGCGAAAGCTGCCCTAAATAAGCCCATATCTAAGATAAAAATCCTTTATACTGACATGAAGTCCAATATTCTTAAATATATTCGTGGCCTTTGGCAGGGTGAATGGAACTTGCAGGTCCATAATAAACTGGATGCTATTCATCCTGTCAATGGCTATAATTCATATACACTGGATATGCCTCGTAGAGACCAAGTCGTTTTAACGAGATGCCGTATCGGACATTCTCGTCTAACACACAATTTCATCTTGGATGGGAGCAGTGCTCCCGAGTGTGTTGGATGTGATGCTCAATATGGCATCAAACATATTCTGGTTGACTGTGTAGACTTTGCCCATGTTCGGCAAAGATTCTATACAGTCAACTCTATATATCATTTATATGACAGCATACAAGGTCATTGGCCTATATCATAAAATATAAATTTTAATTGTCATAAATATTTAAAGATGAACAGTTATATACATTTAGAATATTATCTAGGTTTTCGAGTTTTAACTCTTGTTTTTCTTCTGTGCGATTTTAAACATGTCTGTACTTATTGTTTTACTTTTGTTCATATCATATGGAAAACCTTAACCGTCTCGCATTTTCACCTTGTTCTCGCCACGATATGGCTGAAATATTGGCGTTAAGCCATAATCATTCATTCATTCATTCTTGTTGCCAGATGTCAATTAACTTGGGAGAAATAAGACTAAGGCATTCAGGTAAATATAACGGAACATGAACAGAAATATGAGGAAATGAAAGTGCTTCTTTAGCTAAACTGTCGGCCAACTTATTGCTAGGTTCGCCGACATGAGCCGGTACCCATTCGAGTGATACTGAAACACCCATAAAATGAAGGTCAGTACATAAATGTAATAGCCGGTAAATAATTCTAGAAGATGTTTTCCAGTTATAGTTGGTGATGGCCTGTAATGGTGACAATCAGTCTATAAAAATAACAGCTCGAGCCGGTTTTCAATCTATCAGAAAGTTTAAAGCACATATAATGGCAGTCAGTTCAGCTGTAAAAACAGAAACTAGGTCAGATACTCTAAACGATTTATTTAATTTCAATTCTGGTATGGTGAAGGATGTACCCACTAATTTAGTATCGGGGCATTTCGAGACATGTCAAAATCTGTTGTGTACCAACATTGCAATTCATTGCAATTGGTCACAATACCTTCAGAGACACTGCTGGGTTGTCACATTTGCTGATTTTTGAATGAAGTTCCATGGATGTGTATGGTATATGTAGCTTCCACGGGGGGAAGTTAGGTATATCTTTCAGGCAGTCATACGCTTGACAGCAGTAGTACAACCGAGAACAGATTGAGGACCGATATAGTAGAAGACTGTCTATCTGCCCCCACCCCCCCCCCCCCAGGATTTCCCAGATACATTTCTCATAATATTTAACGCATTTTGAGCTTTATTAATTATATGTTCTATATGCGCCTTCCAAGTTAAATGCCTGTCAAGTATAGCTCAAAGATACTTGAAAGATTTGGATATTTTTACGGGCAAGTTGCTGAGTTTGACAAGCACGTCTTTGTCCGACTACTTTGTAAAGATAACCCCTTCAGTGTTAGTGCACGAAAATTTAAAACCCCATTTATTGCTCCATTCCATGATGGTATCTATTCCTCGCTGGATATATCTTCTACAAACATTGCGCTTTCGAGCACGAATCCATAGAGCTTTATCATCGGCAAATAACGAACATTTAAGCCTAGGAGGAATAGCTTTCGGCAGATCATTAATGGCTATATTAAAAAGTGGGTGATAAAACACTCCCCTGTGGCTACAGGGCGTAGCTGAGAAAAATGCCTACCGACACGAACTAAAATAAAACGATCAGTTAAAAAATCTTTTATCCATCCTAGCATTTTCCCACTTATACCAATATCCTTTAGTTTCATTAATACACCCGTCCTCAACACCCTATCATACGCTTTTTCGATGTCCAAAAAAACAGCAAGTAAGTACTCCTGAGCAGAAAAGCGTTTTCGTATTTCTGTTTCCAGTGTCACCACATGACCCGTAGTGCATCTGTTAGACCGAAATCCACTCTGTACAGAGGAGAGAATATTATTTTTTGTTAGGAAATACGTTAACCGGGAATTGATCATTCTTTCCATGGTTTTGCAGATGCACAACGTTAGAGCTATGAGCCGATAGGATGATGGTAAGGACTTTTTTCCAGGCTTAGCGACCGGAATGACTACGGCTGTCTTCCAGGTGGATGGTCACCTCGTGTTTGACCATATAGTACTGTACAATAAAAGTAACGTGTTAAGACAGCGCTCAGGCAAGTTTCTAAGAATTGAATACGTGATGGCGTCATCTCCAGGGGAAGAATCCACATGCGGAGATAAAGCTTGTCTCCGTTCTGTAATACTAAAGTGGTCGTTTATGGGCATATCATCAAAAGCTATATTATTAAAAGGGTCCATTTCTTCGACTTCATTTTTATGTGGGATACATTCTGAATTATAGTTGTCTGAACTGGACACAAAGGAGAACGGATCAACCAGTACATTAGCTTTGTCCTCATTGGACACATGTTTTATGACCTTTGTGAAAGCATAACAGGACCTGTTATATATGTACAGCGCGGACCTGGTTGAAAGCACCCTGTTCAATGCTGTTTATTTAACTGGCTGTACACTGGCTGTTAATTCTGTGTCTAAAAATAGTTGAATCCACCTGGAGCGTATATAAGCCGTGTTTTCTGTGCAGAGGGGAGGTATTTTTGCTGCATCCACTGTGAGCCAGGAGAGTGTGCGACGCTCTCGTATCGAGTCCATTATATTTATATGAGCTGGTGATGCCAGTTTCATTTGGGAGGACAGATTTTTATGCCGGCACCGTTTGTGTACCACAGTAGTACTGATGTCTGGTTTATGTGAATTTCTGCGGAAGTCACGTCTATTGGTGTTCGGATCTTTATTATGATTATACAGTGTGGACTGTGTAATTTGTTTAACACGCTGACCTCACCTGACCGACAAGGTCGTCAAGGACTCTAAACTGAAGTTTTCAGTTTTGGCAAAGGACGTTCGTTCTGCCACAAGGTGACATTACTCTACGTCTCTGAACGGCTCGTTTGTGAGCTTCTGCGGGAGCTGTGACTTGATCTGAAGTGGATTATACCTCCATGCCTGTATTTACCCTGTGTTGTGCTCTGCGGGTGTGACGTCATTCAAAGGCTTGACTGTTCCAGTTCTGTGTAACCTGTGTAACCTGTGTACTGTGTTCGTGTTCGCTAACCTGGCGAATTACCTGTCTAGGACAATTTGTGAATTGTGTGTTTATCCCATGGTCTTTACGTTGGATTTCCTGGAATACATTCCTTGGGATGCAAAGGTGAACTGGAAACTTGTAAAGACCGGTAATACTGATGTGTATGTTGTTGTTGAACTGTCTGTAAAACTGTACGTCTCATTTTATATATAAAGCATTGTTTACATTGTAATATTGAGTCACTGAGTCTGTTTTCTGTTGCTGTTTTCAATACCGTAACACTTTGGAATAGAATTATTGGCCGCAGTGGACATATATTTAGTAACAACATACTTGAAACTATCAATATTTTCACTAACTGTATATGCTGATATGATTTTTGGCGCGCATTATATAACAATGTCACGTGTTTGTTTCCATACCAGAGGTCTGCGATTGGTCTTAGCATGTACCACGTGATCATAACCTGGCTTCATGTTCTCATGTAACAAATTAAGTCATATTGCGTAATACGTTGCATAATCATAAGACTTCGACAGTAGCCCTATTACTACTGCCGTTGATATGGCCCGTGACGGAATATTTTCTGGACAAAAAACGAGTTGAGAGTACTACTGGAAACAGGGAATGAGACGTATGGAATAGTTTTAAACGAAAACCACTTACATTTCTATTCTTTTAAAAAACGTGACAACCAATAGCGAAAGCATTGGCGTAGTACTGTAAATGGTGAATCCACCCTTTAAATAAGTGTTTAACGAAATGGATTACCTCCATTAAACATTCATCCGGTAAAATGAAAAAAACTTACACGAGTAGGTTGATTCCAAAGGTGTAGAAAATAAATTTACATGTGGGGATCCAATATTTTCAGGAGAACTACAAAAAACATGTATCACGCGTTATATCACCATGTGCATTTATGTGGCAACACTTTTTAGCGTGTTTAAGTGTAGCGTGTAATTCGTAAACAGACTGAAATGGAGTATGTGAAACGATGTGAATAACTGAACGATGTACTTGACTTTTAAACGAACATTCAACTCTGTTTTATCCTTTAACCGTTTGGCGGTGAACTCAAACACGTAGTTGTATACTCACAAATTCAAATTTCCAGACATGGTGGAGTTCACAAAGTATGAGGCAAGTCCTATATTCCCCTATAGCATAGAGGAAGTGGTAAATGTCTTATTTATCGGCGAAGTAATTAAATATCTGAACGTCATCATCATCACAATCTCAATCATAATGAAGCAATATTGAAAAAGGATATAGAAAATACATTTAATAACCCGATTTCAAATCACTATAACGGATAAACTCAAACAAAATATAAACACTCGTCGGATTCTTCAAAACAATATTGTTCACCAGTTCTGGTAATCATGGGGGTTGCAATTAACACATCTTAGCTCTCCCAGCTGATTCAAATGACGCATAACACGCCATTCTCTCGCATAACACGCCATGTCCTCATCTTCAACGCCCTCTTCTTCTGTTCTGATACTGGTCTCATCTAAGCCCGCATCTTGTATTTCCGCGTCGAGTTCTTTACTGATCCGAGTCGATTCGTTTATTTCATCAATGGCAGTTCATATCAAGAATATAGGATGAGTCCATGCGTACATGCTTAAGACTTACCCCATTCGTGTGGGTCTTAGCGTTTCTTTCTTCTCCTCGCTGCTGTTGTCGACACGTTTGTACCACGAAGATATCGAAGTTGTACTGTCCATCTTTCGTTGTGGTAACTATAACTTATGTACAAATCCCGTTCCAGGTCGATTAACTGCTCTGTGAGGGTATTCCCGTCCTGGATGGTCCGGTATATGTAGTCAACGGCCTTCACTAATTTATCCTAGACTGTCAGACTTACGCAAATAGGGAAGCTCTTTGGGTTAAGCGATCCATTTCTGTTATACAACCTTTGGAATAAAACTCTACACAGGGGCCTCCGTGGCTCAGTCGGTTAGCGCGTTAGCGCAGCATAATGACCCAGAAGCCTCTCACCAATGCGGTCGCTAGCTCATACTGACGTCATGCTGGCTTCCTCACCGGCCGTACGTGAGAGGTACAGTGTAAGACCTGTTTGTCTGCGGTTGAATCACCTGCGAGACTATCTTACGGTGTCGGGTGGACACGTGACTGGCTTTTGGGGAACAAGTGTTAAATATATGCTGGACAAAGAAACGCAAATGCTTTGGTGGGTTTTCACAAGTGCCACAGCCTGAGAATTTATTATGTGAGACAGATGTAATCAGTATAAGAGAGGAGTGTCTGTAAATATGTTTCTTCCCTACCTTCCTTCCTTCTGAGTTTGGACAGTGTTCCAGCTGAGGGACTCACGAGGAGAAGCAGCCTAGAGGGTAACGTCTGGCAGTCAAGACGATACAGCACCTGGGTGAAATGTATGAATGAAGACTGGCTGTGATCTTGGCAAAACACGTCTTGACTGCTCGGCTGTCTTGGAGGGAATGGGCGAGCTACTAGAGCTTCCAAGTACTAATGAGTAAATAATCTAGAACTTAGCTTTCAAAGACTTAATAGAAGTGCTATATGATCATAACAGGTAAGTTAAACAAGTTAAGGTGCTGGACATGATTATTAACCCAATTATATAGTAGACATCTTACATGTGTGTCCACATGTATACACAGCAACCTGTACACATGCATGTAGGTCAAGGTAGGTTGAAGTTGAGACGTCAGTCTGACAGTCAGACCATAATGCATGTAACGCTTAAGCATGGCATGTAGAAACCAAGCAATCATTGTCATGCTAACAATGATTGCAATATAGTCAATACTAGAGAGGCCAAGGGTCACAGGGTTACCGGTATCCTGTTTAAGGGAAGCATCTAAACATAATGTCGAGTACGTTGCCAGGCTAATAAGGGGCCAGACTCGCATTAGAAATTCAGAAGCAGTTATCCCACCTGTTTCTTAGTGTAAATTCCCGAAATCTATTCAGCCAATCCTTTTAGAACGTGTGTATCTCTATGCAGGGATCACACTAACTCGTGAATGACTACCCGAAGTAATAACTTAAATTACTCAAAAAGATGTGCATAATATATCCTATATGGCACAGTAAGAAAAGTGCATATGTAATAACAATTGCATATATCAGTTTATGGAAGTGTTCTGAGACCACAAGGCTTAAATTCTTAATTGGGTGAAATGTATGAATGAAGACTGGCCGTGATCTTGGCAAAACACGTCTCGACTGCTCGGTTGTCTTGGAGGTCATGTGACCTCCCACCCCCTCTCAGGCCATGGGCACTCCCCCACAATCAAAAGGCTTGGTTACTGATGTGACTAGCTTACTGGTGAACACCTAGAGCAGATCTGGCCTGGAGATTTGGGCAGGTCTGACCTGGGGGTTTACACCAGCAACCTGCGGATGTTCGTGGCTTACCACACACCATAATGCTGGCCGCTGTATCTTTCACGTCAAGTTCGGTACATTAAAACCCCCTTATTAACTCATATTTTTTTATATCTTTCAATTGAGGGTTAAATAAGTCAGTTTCGAGTTGGAATTCAACCAACGAGATAAAATTTTTTTACCCAATTTTCTATTGATCTATTTTTTTTTCATTACAACGAATACCGTCGCACGTGTCCATATCGATCCTATGTATAGATCTATATAACCACTGAAACAACACGTATCTTTGACGTCATATACTCACACGTGGTAGTACGTCAACGAGAGCACAGATGTTATCGATTTTACGACATTTGGGTAATATGACTACTTACAGCGTCTTTTACTATGATTAAATACGTAAAACGATAAATACGACTTACCAGTCAATGGGGAAATGGGGGTACGAAAACTCGCAAGCTGAGTATCTAAATGGCTCATCACTTGGACGTCTTCCTCTGTAACATGTATAGCGGTATGTAAAAGATATTGTTTTAAAATGGATATGTAAGGCGGTATATAGTAAGCCGTTAGTAGTCATAGGGCTAGTCTAGAAGTCTTGCCCCCGTGGGGTTTCCGGGGTGATAAGAATAGGACCTCAGCCCTCTAGGCAAGCTTGTCGTAAAAGTCGACTAACCTAGAGCTCACATCTTCTCGGTTGTGTGAGAGGCAACCGGGGAGCGACCTGTTTGCCGTGGGTTGCGACCCATAATCTCCGAGGACGGGATCCTGGTGGCTGAGGGTGTGTTGGTCTTGCGAGATCCTCACGCCCAACACTCCGCTTTGGCCCTTACTTGGAGTGAGACGGGAGGTCGGATGGGCCCGGTCCGATCAATCGGCTTGGTCATGTCTTGCCTCTGCGTTGTCCCAGAATTTCTCCATAACACCACTCAATAAAGAATAAATGTTATTTCTGAAATTTCGTATGTGGGACTACGTTTTGAGGCGGTGGCTTATGGGTCAATCGAGTAGATTGAATTTAACCTGTTGGTATAAATCTATTCGAGTATACCTGGAGTATATGTGGAATCCTCGGTGTCTTTCCTGCTGGGTATTCCCAGGTTCAGGCATCGCCCTTGTTGGCACTCCGTGGTGGGTGGGGAACATATGGGGTGAAATTTATATATATATATATATATATGCCATGTCTTCCTCACACCTTTCAATTAATATCTCCAGTATGACTAACAAGATTTCCTTCTAGCCGATTTCAAGTGCTGATAAGAAGAGAAAGTTTTGGCTGACTCAGTTGATAACGGACAGGACAGTTGGCCGGCTTTCATCGTTCTCTCGACAAAGAGTGAATAGAAGCCGGCCTCAAAAATTCATCCATTTGTGCTTAAAAGGGCCTTGCAGGGATCAGCAGGTACTTTAAAAAACGTCAAAAAATTACGATCCGGAGACATTCTTATTGAATGTTTTCGGAAACAACAATCCATTAATTTACTAGCTTTGAATAAAATAACTGATATTCCTATGTATACATCCCCCCATAATTCCCTGAACAGCTGTCAGGGAATTATACGTGACAGGGATCAGGATATCATTGATCTATCAGAAGACGAAATTTGCACAGAACTGAAATCGCAGGGTGTTACCAGAGTGAAACGCTTCACTATGAAGAAATCTGGTAACATCATTAAACTAAATACATATCTTCTAACCTTCAACAGAAAATCTATTCCGTCGTATATCTACATTGGCCCCTATAGGGTTAGTGTGGAGTTGTATATCCCTAACCCGACACATTGATTTAACTGTCAAAAGTTTGGTCATGGCAAGGGCCAATGGAAAAATAAATTGGTTTGTTTTCGGTGCGGCAGTGAAGGTCATGATGGTTTCGACTGTAGCAGCAAAGCAAAGTGCTGCAATTGCAGTGGAGATTACATGGCCTCCTCTAAGGACTGCCCACTTTTCGTCAAAGAAAAACAAATAATCAGTATAAAAACTAAAAACAATATATCGTATCAGGAGGCCCGCAAACTAGTCTCGCCTCCTAATACTACACTGCAGACTTCATTTGCCAATGCGGTCAAGCGAGTAGCATCTGTTGCTACTCAAACCTCATTGACTTGGCCCATTGGAAACGACAGACCTACTTCTCTACAACCTGCTGCTCAACCTGCCTGTAATTCCTTCTCTACCCAGATGACTACAATAACTCAAAACAACCCAGTAAATATTACAAAAAAAACTGATAACCCTGAGCCTGATCAAAGCAAAAACAAATCTGCCAGAAATAAGTCTGAAAATAAATCTCGCAATGAAAATAATAAACCTAGTGGCCCCACAGAGCGTCCCTCAAAGGCCACTAGGGATCCTGTCCAAACTTTTAATAGGTTTGGATCGCTGGAAGACGTTGGTCCTTTAACATCAGATGCGGATGTGATGGATACATCACCCGCATCAGGGAGATCTAACAGCCGATCTCCCAGGAAGGGTCGTCCACGGTCCAAACATAAAGAGAAATCCCCCATACGCCTTCCTCCATAATGTCTTCTTAAGACAAAATTGTACAATGGAATTATCGAGGTCTTAAAGGAAATTTTAATGAAATAACACAGCTAGTTCAATCTTTCAATCCAGTTGCCCTCTGTCTTCAGGAAACTCACCTGAAGACACCTGACAAAGATAAAATAACTCCTTAAAAATTATTCATTATATAGTACTTATTCAAATGAAGAAGAGAGCTGCAGGCGGCTCCTCGATATTCATAAATAACAGCATTATCCACAGCCCTGTTGCTCTTCATACAGAGCTTCAGGCTGTGGCTGTTCGTGTTTCATTGTCTAAAACAGTCACATTATGTTCAGTGTATATACCGCCGAACACTTCTTTGTCAGCCAATGAGTTACATAATCTGACACAACAATTACCCAAACCGTTTTTAACATAAATAACATAAATAATAAGGGCAAGATAGTCGAAGACTTCTTATGTAAGGAAGAACTGTGTTATTTCAATGATGGTTCTAATACCTATTTACATCCAGGTAATGGCGCTTATTCTGCTATCGATCTCACTATCACAGATCCATCACTTCTCCCAGATTTTTCTTGGAAGTGCATGACGATATTTGTGGTAGTGACCATTTTCCTATAATCCTAGAGCATATCACTTCTAATTCTTTAGAACGTGTAGCTAGGTGGAAATTCGATAAAGCAGATTGGATCGCATTTGAGATGTTCTGTGAGGTCGATATCATTCCAGAGACTCTCAATGCAGCAGATGATCCAATATTAAAATTTAACGAGCTTGTATTACGAGCTGCCGATAGAACTATCCCTTAAACCTCGACAAATCCCAAATCCAAAAGTAAACCCTGGTATGATCAGGACTGTCGCAAAGCCATAAAGGACCGCAAAAAGGCCGAGCAAAATTTTAATATATGTCCTACTGATAATAACTTAAACCAGGTTCGTATTTTTCGAGCTAAGGCTCGTCGATTACTCAAGTCCAAGAGACGATCTTGGCGGAACTTTGTTTCGGGCATTACGTCAAAAACACCCATGCGTAAGGTCTGGAGCATGGTTCAGAAACTTAAGGGCAAAAATAATAAAGCAAAAGTTCAGCATTTAAAAGATGGCGATAATACATTAACATCTCCATCTGATATAGCAAATAAATTAGCTTAAACAATTTCAACGAAATCTTCTTCTGACAACCTTACTAAAGAATTCTAACGTATTAAAAACCAGAAGGAGAAAACCAAATTGCCCTTTTCTTCTAAGAATTTAGAAGATTATAATCATCCATTTAATATCGAGGAACTTAACACTGCATTAAAGAAGGCCCACGATACTGCCTGTGGTCCTGATAATGTATATTATAAGTTTCTGAAGCATTTACCACCTGAGCCACTGGAGACCCTCTTGGACTGGTAATTTTCCACCATCATGGAGGGAGGCGTGTATTATTCCGGTTCCCAAACCGGGTAAGGATCATACTGATCCAAATAATTACCGTCCCATAGCTCTTACCAGCTGTGTCTGTAAGACTATGGAACGGATGATTAATGATAGACTTGTTTGGTTTCTTGAAACCAACAAGCTTTTATCTAATATTCAATGTGGTTTTCGGCAAGGTAGATCTACCATGGATCACCTTGTTCGATTCGAAACTTTTATTCGCGATGGCTTTATCAATAATGAACATGTGGTGTCCATATTTTTTGATCCCCGTGGGGTTTCCGGGGTGATAAGAATAGGACCTCAGCCCTCTAGGCAAGCTTGTCGTAAAAGTCGACTAACCTAGAGCTCTCCTGTGTGAGCCCGGTGAATATAATAGGCTCACATCTTCTCGGTTGTGTGAGAGGCAACCGGGAAGCGACCTGTTTGCCGTGGGTTGCGACCCGTAATCTCCGAGGACGGGATCCTGGTGGCTGAGGGCGTGCTGGTCTTGCGAGATCCTCACGCCTAACACGCCACTTTGGCCCTTACTTGGAGAGAGACGGGAGGTCGGATGGGCCCGGTCCGATCAATCGGCTGGTCACGTCAAGCCCTACACTTGATCCAGTTATTCTTTCACGTACTGTGATGTAAAGTTGGGTTTGCCCCAGGTGTTCTTGTTCGGGGTCAGTGTAGAAGGCGGTGGCTAATGGGTCAGTCGAGTAGATTGAATTTAACCTTTTGGTATAACTCAATCTGTTCGAGTATACCTTGCGTGGATTCCCTGTTTTTATTCTCTGCTGGTCATCCGCAGAGGTAGATTCGCCCTTGTTGGCACTCCGTGGCGGGTGGGGAGCACGTACGGTGAAATTAATAAAATATATATCATGGCCTCACCTCAACCTTCAACAGTCGTTGGTAAAAAAAGGAGAAATGAAATTCCACTAGAAATAGAAACAGAAAAAGATTACTTTCCTACATTTTTAGTTATATCCAATAAAAATGAAGGCAAAATGAAAATCAACCCATTCGTATTAAAAAAAACATTAGAAAGTTACGCAGGGACATTAAAACAGGTTAAAAAAATGAAATCTGGAAACATTTTGTTGGAAGTTTCCAGAAAACAACAATATATCAATTTGCTGAAAATTCAAAATATAGGAGAGCAGCCTGTGTCTGTTTCTCCACATAATACATTAAACTGCTGTCATGGCATAATTCGTGACAGAGACCAAGACCTTTTCGAACTAACTGAAGAAAAAATAACTGAAGAACTAAAAAACCAAGGAGTGATAAAAGTGAAACGTTTTGTAATTAAAAGAGATGGGAATCTCATTAAAACAAACACATATATGTTAACTTTCAATAAACCGGCACTTCCGTCATCTATATTTATCGGGCCATATAGTGTAAGGGTGGAGTTATTTATACCCAACCACACCCGGTGTTTCTCTTGCCAGCGGTTTGGTCACGGCAGGAGTCAATGCCGCAACACAGTGGTCTGCTTTAGATGTGCGGAAGCAGGACATGAGGGATTTGACTGCACAAATACAATAAAATGTTTCAATTGTCGCGGAGCCCACATGGCCTCTTCCAAGGACTGCCCTCTCTTCAAAAAAGAAAAAGAAATCATAACCCTAAAGTGTAAAAACAATATCTCATACCAGGAAGCGAAGCGTCTGGTCTCTGTCACGCATGGCCTTACTACATCTACATATGCCAATGTTATAAGGAAAACCACTGTTTCTGTGGGGGTCCAAACGACTTTTACTTGGCCCATTGGCAAAGAACAGCCACAGAAACTGGTCATGAATTCCTTAAATAAGACAGCCAGTTCATCACAAACTGATATAAACCTATCTAAAAAACATAATACTTTACCTGATTATTCTGCACTTTCTGTATCTAACACATCATGTGATAATAAATCTAAATCTGATAAACCCGTTGATTCTTCTTCACAGAAAGCAACGGGTGAGAAAAATAAATCTAAAAAAAATCATAAAAGGGATAAACCTAGTGGCCCCCTGGAGCGCCCCTCTAAGGGCACTAGAGACCCAATTCAAACTTTTAATAAGTTTGGATCGTTGGAGGATGTCGATCCTTCAACTTCATGTGCAGACCCGATGGATACATCATCTGCACCTGGGAGATCTCCTAGTAGATCTCCCAAAAAGGGTCGTCCTCGGTCAAGACATAAATCCCCAATACGTCTTCCTCCATAATGGCGATATATGACAAAATTATACAATGGAATTGTCGAGGCCTTAAGGTTAATTTTATTGAAATAACACAGCTAGTTCAATCTTTAAATCCAGGAAACTCACCTGAAGACATCTGACAAAGATAAAATCACTCTTAAAAATTATTCATTATATAGTACTTATTCAAAGGAAGAAGAGCGAGCTGCAGGCGGCTCCTCGATATTCATAAATAACAATATTATCCACAGCCCTGTTGCTCTGCATACAGAGCTTCAGGCTGTGGCTGTTCGTATTTCACTGTCTAAAACAGTCACATTATGTTCGGTGTATATACCTCCGAACACTTCTTTGTCAGCTTCTCAGTTACATAATCTTACAGAACAATTGCCTAAACCGTTTATTATAATGGGAGATTTTAATTCCCATAACCCTCTATGGGGCAGTAATAACATAAATAATAAGGGCAAGATAGTCAAAGACTTCTTATGTAAGGAAGAACTGTGTTATTTCAATGATGGTTCTAATACCTATTTACATCCGGGTAATGGCACTTATTCTGCTATCGATCTCACTATCACGGATCCATCACTTCTCCCAGATTTTTCTTGGAAAGTGCATGACGATCTTTGTGGTAGTGATCATTTTCCTATTTTCCTAGAGCATATCACTTCTAATTCTTTAGAACGTGTAGCTAGGTGGAAATTCGATAAAGCAGATTGGATCGCATTTGAGATGTTCTGCGAGGCTGATATCTCTCCAGAGACTCTCAATGCAACAAATGATCCTATATTAAAATTTAACGAGCTTGTATTACGAGCTGCCGATAGAACTATCCCTAAAACCTCGACAAATCCACATTCCAAAAGCAAACCCTGGTATGATAAGGGCTGTCGCAAAGCCATTAAAGACCGCAAAAAGGCCGAGCGAAATTTTAATATATGTCCTACGGATAATAACTTAAGCCAGGTTCGTATTTTTCGAGCTAAGGCTCGTCGATTACTCAAGTCCAAGAGACGATCTTGTTGGCGGAACTTTGTTTCAGGCATTACGTCAAAGACACCCATGCGTAAGGTCTGGAACATGGTT
Source organism: Liolophura sinensis (assembly GCF_032854445.1). Lineage (NCBI taxonomy): Eukaryota > Metazoa > Mollusca > Polyplacophora > Chitonida > Chitonidae > Liolophura > Liolophura sinensis. The sequence goes on along the minus strand of NC_088298.1, from coordinate 163,745 downwards.
CAGAAACTTAAGGGCAAAAATAATAAAGCAAAAGTTCAGCATTTAAAGGATGGAGATAATATATTAACTTCTCCACCCGATATAGCAAATAAACTTGCTGAAACAATTTCAAACAAATCTTCTTCTAAGAATTACTCTAAAGAATTCCAACATATTAAAAACCAGAAGGAGAAAATGAAATTGCCCATTTCTTCTAAGAATTTAGAAGATTATAATCATCCTTTTAATATCGAGGAACTTAAAACTGCATTAAAAAAGGCCCACGATACTGCCTGTGGTCCTGATAATGTATATTATAAGTTTCTCAACCATTTACCACCTGAGCCACTGGAGACTCTCCTGGACTTGATTAATGATATTTGGATAACTGGTTATTTTCCACCATTATGGAGGGAGGCGTGTATTATTCCGGTTCCCAAACCGGGTAAGGATCATACTGATCCAAATAATTACCGTCCCATAGCTCTTACCAGCTGTGTCTGTAAGACTATGGAACGGATGATTAATGATAGACTTGTCTGGTTTCTTGAAACCAACAAGCTTTTATCTAACATTCAATGTGGTTTTCGTCAAGGTAGATCTACCATGGATCACCTTGTTCGATTCGAAACCTTTATTCGCGATGGCTTCAATAATAATGAACATGTGGTGTCCATATTTTTTGACCTTGAAAAGGCCTACGACACCACATGGAAATATGGTATTTTAAAAGATCTCGCGAATATGGGTCTAAAAGGTCGCTTACCTATATTTATATCCCAATTTTTATCCGATCGTCAGTTTAAGGTACGGGCGGGGTCCACTCTTTCTCACTCCTTTGAGCAGGAAATGGGTGCACCCCAGGGCAGCATTCTATCACCAACTCTGTTCAGCATAAAAATAAATAGCCTAGCAAAAACATAAACACCTGGCACAGAGGGTTCTTTATACGTGGATGATTTCCTTATATGCTACCGAGCTAAGAATATGAATAATATCGAACGTCAGTTGCAGCTTTGTCTCAATAAGATCGAGAAATGGGCAACTGAAAAGGGTTTTAGATTTTCAACGTCTAAAACCGTCGGTATGCATTTTTGTAATAAAACGGAAACTTCATCTTGACCCTGAGCTTAATTTTTGTGGTGAACAGGTTAAAATTGTTGGAGAAACCAAATTTTTAGGTATAATATTTGATAGTAAACTATCTTTTATACCTCATATAAAAATGCTTAAAGCTAAATGTACAAAGGCTCTCGATATAATTAAGGTCGTGTCTAGCACCGATTGGGGTGCTGACCGATCAGTTTTACTTAATTTATATCGTTCTCTGGTGAGGTCTAAATTGGACTATGGATCCATCATTTACGGTTCCGTTAGGAAATCGTACATTAAAATGTTGGATCCTGTTCATCACCAAGGTTTGAGGCTCAGCCTTGGTGCTTTAAGAACCTCACCAGTAGAAAGTTTATACGTGGAGGCAAATGAGCCTTCTTTATATAACCGACGTATAAAACTTAGCCTTCAATATGCTACAAAGCTTAAAGCACATCCAACAAACCCTGCCTACGACTGTGTTTTCAATCCATTGTATGTAGACAAATATACTAAGTGTCCTAACAAGATCCCTTCGTTCGGTCTTCGTATACGGGACCATATTGTGGGAGCTAACATCAAGCTGGAGGATATAGCTCCGGTGTCTTTTCCGGAGTCTCCTCCATGGCTTCTCCCACAACCTAAACTAATATTTGATCTACGTAAATATAATAAATCGAATATAAATCCTCTTATAATTCAGCAAGGTTTTGCTGAAATTAAAGCTAATTATATGGATTATAAATTTATATATACTGACGGGTCGAAGGATGGGGACAGGGTTGCGACTGCGGCTGTCATGGAGCAGCGAGTCTCTTCCTTTCGTCTTCCATCCTCTTCTTCAATATTCTCTGCCGAGGCCAGAGGTATACTCCTGGCCTTATCATATGTTTCTTCTGGGTGTGCCCAGAGGGCAATGATATGCACTGACTCGTCTTGCTTATTGGGAATACAGAATAATAAATTTAAAAATCCCTTGATCCTTCAAATTTTAGCTATACATAGGAAATTGATTAGAAGAGGTAAAGATATTATATTCTGCTGGATACCAAGTCCTATTGGTATCCATGGAAACAGTGGCACACAGGGAGGCGAAAGCTGCCCTAAATAAACCCATATCTAAGATAAAAATCCCTCATACTGACATGAAGTCGAATATTCTTAAATATATTCGTGGCCTTTGGCAGGGTGAATGGAACTTGCAGGCCCATAATAAACTGCATGCTATTCATCCGGTCATTGGCTATAATTCATATACACTTGATATGTCTCGTAGAGACCAAGTCGTTTTAACCAGATGCCGTATTGGACATTCTCATCTGACACACAGTTTCATGTTGGATGGGAGCAGTGCTCCCGAGTGTGTTGGATGTGATGCTCAATATGGCATCAAACATATTCTGGTTGACTGTGTAGACTTTGCCCATGTTCGGCAGAGATTCTACACGGTCAACTCTATATATGATTTATTTGACAGCATCGCTGGCGATGTTGTCATAAATTATTTGAAGGCCATTGGCCTATATCATAAAATATAAATTTTAATTGTCATAAATATCTATAGATAAACACTTATATATATTTATACATGTACTATAACCCTGGTTTTCGATTTTAATCACGTCTGTACTTTTTTGTTTTACTTTTGGTGTTCATATTATCATATCAAAAGCCTTAACCGTCTCTTGCTTTCACCTTGTTCTCGCCACGGTATGGCTGAAATATTGCCGATGTGGCGTTAAGCCATAATAATTCATTCATTCATTCTAGAAGTCTTATGATCATGCAACGTATTACGCAATATGACATAATTTATTACATAGGAAGATGAGGCAAGGCATGACGCAACATATTAGAACGTGATTATTGCGATATGTAAATATATGAATGTTATGATCGCGTAATAATTTACAATCCCATACTGCAAGGGGAGATAACTACTACCGTAGAGCGGGCCAAAAAAGTTTGGGTCACGTGATTTTGAATGGGGCGGAAAGTTTGGGTCACGTCATCTTGGACGGGCCAAAAAGTTTGGGTCACGTGGTTTGGACCGTCCAATCGGAGCGAGCTCTCCTACTTCCCGCGCTTTCCAGAGTAGGACTTATTGCGGGAAATAAATGACGGTCATGACGTGGAGTGTTGCTCAACGCATTGCACAATGTATTGCACAACGTATAACGGATGTTTGTTACAGACATCATTCGGCCAATCACAGGTTATGAATTTACTCGGCCAAATTAGAGGTGGCGTCTTAGAGCCAACCGTGTGTATAAAAATCCCAACATTTTCAAAGTTAGGCAGTTGTTCGCGGTATTTTGTTTACCTAGGACGACCTTGCGTACTATTTCCTAGAACCATAGTGTTTTTTAAATTGTATGCGCCATTTCACCGATCCCGACACTCAACATATCTCCATTCGTGTTAATCTTCCTGGAAGTGAGGATTCCTTTAAACTGGTGAGTAGACCGTTAACTTTATTCCTTTTGTATTCGACGCTTTAGACCATCTTTGTTGTTGGTTATAGATGATTTAACTCTATTTCAGTTAATACATAGCCACCTTTGAGACTGGCTACTTCTCTGCGATGGACAAACGTTGCTCGTTAACAATGTTTGAGTTAACGACTTGTATTAGTGTTTTGTACGACGTCTTCAGTATCTTTTTAGCTAAGGTGCAAACAGACAGAAAAACAAACAACGTGAGACCATGTAAAACAGTATATTATCAAAAAGTATAAGAACAAAAAAACAGCCAAAGACGGTAAAATAAAGAGATGGGACTATAGTGTGTAGAGTTCTTTTCAGTTTTTGATTTTCATCGTAAAATTTCCTGTAGCGGTCCTGGTAACCGGTCATGCTGCGTCGCAGTCTACCACACTCCCGCTACAGCTCTTCAATTTTACCGTCTTTGGCTTTCAGACGTTTGTCCACGGTCTCCTCCTCACCCCTAGACTCGTCGGAACTGTAAATAGAAATATACACAGTTGATAATATGTATCATAAACACTTTTTCGACATTAATAACTGTGAAAGTAATGGGAATGTCTAATAATATTATAGACTAGATACGTGGTAACTTCACCTTACAAATGTAATGATATTATAGGCTAGCTAGGAGACTAACTTTCGCCTAACATTTAATTCAGGTTGATGTATTAGTATTAACTAGACTGTGACGTTACTCAAGCGGGTCAGTAGTGTACAAATATCTACTTACTCTGTTGAGGGTGAGGGAGGTGTTGATTTAGATTCTTGTCGTTTCCCGAACAACTCTTTGCCCATCCAATTTAGGTCTTTTTGGGGTCCTTGGGGGTGATATGTTTTGGGGCGATGACGGCCCCGGGATACTGTACGCCGCATCCCTGAAATGTAAAGTTAACCATGCTTAAAAAGAACAAATACAATGCGATATTTACACCATAAACAGCACAACCTTATTCGTCTTTTACTTCGATTAAATACGTTAAACAATAAATGTGACTTACCAGTCAATGGGGAAATAAGGCGAAGTATCTAAATGGCTCATCACTTGGAGGTGTTCTTCTGTAACATGTATAGCGGTGTGTAAAGGCTATTGTTTTGAAAAAATGGATATGTAATGCGGTATAGTAAGCCTTTGATGTGGCCCTTCATGGAATATTTTCTGGACAAAAAATGACATGAAAGTATTAATGGAAATAGCAAATGAGACGTGTGGAATAGTTTAAAATGAAAACCACATTTTCTTTTTAAAAAAACTTGACAGGTAATAGCGAAAGGACTGGCGTAGTACTGTAAAAGGTGAATCCAAAACATGTGTTTAACAAAACTGATTAATTTTTTTACTTTAATTCTTTATTTGTTTACTGAGGATATCCCACAACAGTAGTAAATAGTGTACCGTGGAAGTCTTATGATTATGCAACGTTTTACGCAATATATTACATAATTTATTACATAGGAAGATGAAGCAAGGCATGACGCAACATATTAGAGCGGGCCAAAAAAAAGTTTGGGTCACGTGATTTTGAACGTCCAATGGGAGCGAGCTCTCCTGCTTCCCAGAGTTAGACTTATTGCGGGAAATAAATATGACGATCGTGACGTAGAGTGTGTTGTTACTGACATCATTCGACCAATCACAGCTTATGAATTTACTCGGCCAAATCAGAGGTGGCGCCTTAGAGCCAACAGTGTGTATAAAAGCCCCCACATTTTCAAAGTTCGGCGGTTGTTTGCGGTATTTTTTTTACCTAGGACGACCTTGAGTACTATTTCCTAGAACCATAGTGTTCTTTAAATTGTATGCGCCATTTCACCGATCCCGACACTCAACATATCTCCATTCGTGTTAAATCTTCCTGGAAGTGAGGATTCCTTTAAACTGGTGAGTAGACCGTTAACTTTATTCCTTTTTATTAGACGGTTTAGACCATCTTTGTTGTTAGTTATAGAATGAATGAATGAATGATTATGGTTTAACGCCACATCGGCAATATTTCAGCCATATCGTGGCGAGAGCAAGGTTGAAACACGAGGCTGTTGAGGTTTCCGATATGGTGGTGAGAACATCAAAAATAGAAACAAATGTTTGGACATGTTTAAAATCAGATTAGAATAACCAAAAACAGTTCAAACTCGAAAACCCTCATTTAAAAAATATCAAGAAATGTGTGTATAACTTTATCGATAAATATTTATATATTAATAAATTATATCTTATGATAAAGGCCAATGGCCTTCAAATAATTGACAACATCGCCAGCGATGTTGCCAAACAAATCATATATAGAGTCGACCGTGTAGAATCTCTGCCGAACATGGGCAAAGTCCACACAGTCAACCAGAATATGTTTGATGCCATATTGAGCATCGCATCCAACACAACCGGGAGCACTGCTCCCATCCAAGATGAAATTGTGTGTTAGACGAGAATGCCCAACACGACACCTTGTTAAGACTGCTTGGTCTCTAGGAGACTTTTCACAAGTGTAATTATTGTAGCCAATGACAGGATGAATGGCATGCAGTTTATTGTGGATCTGCAAGTCCCATTCACCCTGCCAAAGGCCACGAATATATTTAAGAATATTAGACTTCACGTCAGTATAAGGGATTTTAACCCGAGATACAGGTTTATGCAGGGCAGCTTTCGCTTCCCTGTCCACGACTGTGTTTCCATGGATACCAGTGTGACTTGGTATCCAACAGAATATAATATCTTTACCTCTTTTAATTAGTTTTCGGTGTTTGGCTATTATCTCAAATATCAAGGGATTTTTAAATTTATTATTCTGAATCGCCAGAAGGCAAGACAGTGAGTCGCTACATATCACTGCCCTCTGGGCATGCCCAGAGGAAACATATGATAAGGCCAGGAGTATAGCCCTGGCCTCTGCAGAAAAGATAGAAGATGAAGGTGGCAGACAAAAAGAAGTGACCCGCTGCTCTAAGACAGCCGCAGCCGCAACTCTGTCCCCATCCTTTGACCCGTCAGTATATATAAATTTTCAATCCATATAATCAGCCTCGATTTCAGCAAAACTATGCTGAATTATAAGAGGATTTCTATTTGATTTATTATATTTACGTAGATCAAATATTAGTTTAGGTTGTGGGAGAAGCCATGGAGGAGACTCCGGAAAAGACACCGAAGCTATATCCTCCAGCTTGATGTTAGCTCCCACAATATGGTCCCGTATGCGAAGACCGAACGAAGGGATCTTATTAGGACATTTAGTATATTTGTCTACATACAATGGATTGAAAACACAGTCGTAGGCAGGGTTTGTTGGATGTGCTTTAAGCTTTGTAGCACATTGAAGGCTAAGTTTCATACGTCAGTTATATAAAGAAGGTTCATTTGCCTCCACCCCCCGTGGGGTTTCCGGGGTGATAAGAATAGGACCTCAGCCGTCTAGGCAAGCTTGTCGTAAAAGTCGACTAACCTAGAGCTCTCCTGTGTGAGCCCGGTGATTATAATAGGCTCACATCTTCCCGGTTGTGTGAGAGGCAACCGGGGAGCGACCTGTTTGCCGTGGGTTGCGACCCGTAATCTCCGAGGACGGGATCCTGGTGGCTGAGGGTGTGTTGGTCTTGCGAGATCCTCACGCCCAACACGTCACTTTGGCCCTTACTTGGAGAGAGACGGGAGGTCGGATGGGCCCGGTCCGATCAATCGGCTGGTCATGTGTAGCCCTACACTTGATCCCGTTTGTTATTCTTTGTCTTACCGAGATGTCAAGTTGGCTCTTCTTCAGAAGCACTTCCTTTGGGGTCAATGCAGAAGGCGGTGGCTAATGGGTCAATCGAGTAGATTGAATTTAACCTTTTGGTATAACTCAATCTGTTCGAGTATACCTTGCGTGGATTCCCTGTTTTTATTCTCTGCTGGTCATCCGCAGAGGTAGATTTGCCCTTGTTGGCACTCCGTGGCGGGTGGGGGACACGCAGGGTGAAATTAAATAAAATATAACATGGCTTCTTCTGAAATCACAACAGTCGTTGCTAAGAAAAGAAAAAATGAAGTTCCGTTAGATATTGAAGGAGAAAATACTTATTTTCCTACCTTCTTAGTAATATCTAATAAAAATGAAGGCAAAATGAAAATAAATCCATTTGTACTTAAAAAAACGTTAGAGAGTTATGCTGGAACTCTGAAACAAGTCAAAAAAATGAAATCTGGGAACATTTTGTTGGAAGTTTCCAGAAAACAACAATATATAAATTTATTAAAAATTCAAAACATAGGAGAGCAGCCTGTTTCTGTTTCTCCACATAATACATTGAACTGCTGTCATGGAATAATTCGTGACAGAGACCAGGACCTTACCGAAATGAACGAAGAACAAATAACTGAAGAACTAAAACATCAAGAAGTAAGTAAGGTAAAACGCTTCCTAATTAGAAGAGATGAAAACCTGATAAAAACCAACACATATATGATAACTTTTAACAGACCTTCCCTTCCGTCGTCTATATTTATCGGGCCATATAGTGTGAGGGTGGATTTGTTTATACCTAACCCCACCCGGTGTTTCTCCTGCCAGCGGTTTGGTCATGGCAGGAGTCAATGCCGCAACACACTGGTCTGCTTTAGATGTGCGGAAGCAGGGCATGAGGGCTTCGACTGCACAAAAACAATAAAATGTTTCAATTGTAGCGGAGCCCACATGGCTTCTTCCAAGGACTGCCCTCTTTTCAAAAAAGAAAAAGAAATTATAACCTTAAAATGTAAAAATAATATATCCTATCAGGAAGCAAAGCGTATGGTCTCTGTCACGCATGGCCTTACAACATCTACTTTTGCCAACGTTGTAAGGAAAACCACTGTTTCTGTGGGGGTCCAAAGAACTTTTACTTGGCCCATTTGAAAAAGAACAGCCACAGAAACTCGTCACGAAATCTGTAAATAAGACAGCCAGCTCATCATCTCAGACTGATATCAACCCATCTAAAATACCTAATACCTTACCTGAGTATCCAGCACTTCTTTATCTGACCACACTTCATGTGATAATAAATCTAAATCTAATAAACCCGTTGATTCTTCACAGAAAACAACGGGTGACAAAAATAAATCTGAGAAAAATCATAAAAAGGATAAACCTAGTGGCCCCCTGGAGCGTCCCTCTAAGGCCACTAGGGACCCAATCCAAACTTATAATAAGTTTGGATCGTTGGAGGATGTCGATCCTTCAACTTCATGTGCAGACCTGATGGATACATCATCTGCACCTGGGAGATCTCCTAGTAGATCTCCCAAAAAGGGTCGTCCTCGGTCAAGACATAAATCCCCAATACGTCTTCCTCCATAATGGCGATATATGACAAAATTATGCAATGGAATTGTCGAGGTCTTAAGGTTAATTTTATTGAAATAACACAGCTAGTTCAATCTCTAAATCCAGTTGCCCTGTGTCTTCAGGAAACTCACCTGAAGACATCTGACAAAGATAAAATCACTCTTAAAAATTATTCATTATATAGTATTTATTCAAAGGAAGAAGAGCGAGCTGCAGGCGGCTCCTCGATATTCATAAATAACAGTATTATCCACAGCCCTGTTGCTCTGCATACAGAGCTTCAGGCTGTGGCCGTTCGTATTTCACTGTCTAAAACAGTCACATTATGTTCAGTGTATATACCGCCGAACACTTCTTTGTCAGCCAATGAGTTACATAATCTGACACAACAATTACCCAAACCGTTTTTAACATAAATAACATAAATAATAAGGGCAAGATAGTCGAAGACTTCTTATGTAAGGAAGAACTGTGTTATTTCAATGATGGTTCTAATACCTATTTACATCCAGGTAATGGCGCTTATTCTGCTATCGATCTCACTATCACGGATCCATCACTTCTCCTTGATTTTTCTTGGAAGGTGCATGACGATCTTTGTGGTAGTGACCATTTTCCTATTATCCTACAGCATATCACTTCTAATTCTTTAGAACGTGTAGCTAGGTGGAAATTCGATAAAGCAGATTGGATCGCATTTGAGATGTTCTGTGAGGCTGATATCATTCCAGAGACTCTCAATGCAGCAGATGATCCAATATTAAAATTTAACGAGCTTGTTTTACGAGCTGCCGATAGAACTATCCCTAAAACCTCGACAAATCCCAAATCCAAAAGTAAACCCTGGTATGATCAGGACTGTCGCAAAGCCATTAAGGACCGCAAAAAGGCCGAGCGAAAATTTAATATTTGTCCTAATGATAATAACTTAAACCAGGTTCGTATTTTTAGAGCTAAGGCTCGTCGATTACTCAAGTCCAAGAGACGATCTTGTTGGCGGAACTTTGTTTCAGGCATTACGTCAAAAACACCCATGCGTAAGGTCTGGAACATGGTTCAGAAACTTAAGGGCAAAAATAATAAAGCAAAAGTTCAGCATTTAAAAGATGGAGATAATATATTAACTTCTCCACCCGATATAGCTAATAAACTAGCTGAAACAATTTCAAACAAATCTTCTTCTGAGAACTATACTAAAGAATTCCAACGTATTAAAAACCAGAAGGAGAAAATTAAATTGCCCTTTTCTTCTAAGAATTTAGAAGATTATAATCATCCTTTTAATATCGAGGAACTTAAAACTGCATTAAAAAAGGCCCACGATACTGCCTGTGGTCCTGATAATGTATATTATAAGTTTCTGAACCATTTACCACCTGAGCCACTGAAGACTCTCTTGGACTTGATTAATGATATTTGGATAACTGGTAATTTTCCACCATCATGGATGGAGGCGTGTATTATTCCGGTTCCCAAACCGGGTAAGGATCATACTGATCCAAATAATTACCGTCCCATAGCTCTTACCAGCTGTGTCTGTAAGACTATGGAACGGATGATTAATGATAGACTTGTCTGGTTTCTTGAAACCAACAAGCTTTTATCTAATATTCAATGTGGTTTTCGGCAAGGTAGATCTACCATGGATCACCTTGTTCGATTCGAAACTTTTATTCGCGATGGCTTCATCAATAATGAACATGTGGTGTCCATATTTTTTGACCTTGAAAAGGCTTACGACACCACATGGAAATATGGTATTTTAAAAGACCTCACGGATATGGGTCTAAAAGGTCGCTTACCTATATTTATATCCCAATTTTTATCCGATCGTCAGTTTAAGGTACGGGTTGGGTCCACTCATTCTGACTCTTATGAGCAGGAAATGGGTGTACCCCAGGGCAGTATTCTATCACCAACTCTGTTCAGCATTAAAATAAATAGCCTAGCAAAAACATTAACATCTGGCACAGAGGGTTCTTTATACGTGGATGATTTCCTTATATGCTACCGAGCTAAGAATATGAATAATATCGAACGTCAGTTGCAGCTTTGTCTCAATAAGATCGAGAAATGGGCAACTGAAAACGGTTTTAGATTTTCAACGTCTAAAACCGTCGGTATGCATTTTTGTAATAAACGGAAACTTCATCTTGACCCTGAGCTTAATTTTTGTGGTGAACAGGTTAAAATTGTTGGAGAAACAAAATTTTTAGGTATAATATTTGATAGTAAACTATCTTTTATACCTCATATAAAAATGCTTAAAGCTAAATGTACAAAGGCTCTCGATATAATTAAGGTCGTGTCTAGCACCGATTGGGGTGCTGACCGATCAGTTTTACTTAATTTATATCGTTCTCTGGTGAGGTCTAAATTGGACTATGGATCCATCATTTACGGTTCCGCTAGGAAGTCGTATATTAGAATGTTGGATCCTGTTCATCACCAAGGTTTGAGGCTCAGCCTTGGTGCTTTTAGAACCTCACCAGTAGAAAGTTTATACGTGGAGGCAAATGAGCCTTCCTTATACAACCGACGTATTAAACTTAGTCTTCAATATGCTACAAAGCTTAAAGCACATCCAACAAACCCTGCCTACGACTGTGTTTTCAATCCATTATATGTAGACAAATATATTAAATGTCCTAACAAGATCCCTTCGTTCGGTCTTCGCATACGGGACCATATTGTGGGTGCTAACATCAAGCTGGAGGATATAGCTCCGGTATCTTTTCCAGAGTCTCCTCCATGGCTTCTCCCACAATCTAAACTAATATTTGATCTACGTAAATATAATAAATCCAATATAAATCCTCTTATAATTCAGCAAGGTTTTGCTGAAATTAAAGCTAATTATATGGATTATAAATTTATATATACTGACGGGTCAAAGGATGGGGACAGGGTTGCGGCTGCGGCTGTCTTAGAGCAGCGGGTGACTTCTCTTCGTCTGCCACCTTCATCTTCTATCTTTTCTGCAGAGGCCAGGGCTATACTCCTGGCCTTATCATATGTTTCCTCTGGGCATGTCCAGAGGGCAGTGATATGCAGCGACTCGCTGTCTTGCCTTTTGGCAATTCAGAATAATAAATTAAAAAATCCATTGATACTTGAGATAATAACTAAACACCGAAAATTAATTAAAAGAGGTAAAGATATTATATTCTGTTGGATACCAAGTCACACTGGTATCCATGGAAACACAGTCGTGGACAGGGAAGCGAAAGCTGCCCTATATAAACCTGTATCTCGGGTTAAAATCCCTTATGCTGACGTGAAGTCTAATATTCTTAAATATATTCGTGGCCTTTGGCAGGGTGAATGGGACTTGCAGATCCATAATAAACTGCATGCCATTCATCCTGTCATTGGCTACAATGCCTATACTTGTCTAATGTCTCGTAGAGACCAAGTAGTTTTAACAAGGTGTCGTATTGGGCATTCTCATCTGACACACAATTTCATCTTAGATGGGAGCAGTGCTCCCGAGTGTGTTGGATGTGATGCTCAATATGGCATCAAACATATTTTGGTTGACTGTGTGGACTTTGCCCATGTTCGGCAAAGGTTCTACACGGTCAACTCTATATATGATTTATTTGACAGTGTCGCTGGCGATACTGTCATTAATTACTTAAAACATATTGGATTATATCATAAGATATAATTTCATTTTTATTTCACATAGATATTTCTAGTTCATATATACAAATTAAAATTTCAAAAGCTTTGTGGTTTTCAAGTTTTTAAAGAGCTTTGATTGTTTTACCTAGTTTTAAACATGTCTGTCATTTTTCATTTGTTTTGTATGTTCATACTTCAGTCTTGAAAACCATATACTGATTCCTGATTTTAAACATGTTCTCGCCACGATATGGCTGAAATATTGCCGATGTGGCGTAAAGCCATAATCATTCATTCATTCATTTGCCTCCACGTATAAACTTTTTACTAGTGAGGTTCTAAAAACACCAAGGCTGAGCCTCAAACCTTGGTGATGAACAGGATCCAACATTTTAATGTACGATTTCCTAGCGGAACCGTAAATGATGGATCCATAGTCCAATTTAGACCTCACCAGAGAACGATATAAATTAAGTAAGACTGATCGGTCAGCACCCCAATCGGTGCTAGACACGACCTTAATTATATCCAGAGCCTTTGTACATTTAGCTTTAAGCATTTTAATATGAGGTATAAAAGATAGTTTACTATCAAATATTATACTTAAAAATTTAGTTTCTCCAACAATTTTAACCTGTTTACCACAAAAATTAAGCTCAGGGTCAAGATGAAGTTTCCGTTTATTACAAAAATGCATACCGACGGTTTTAGATGTTGAAAATGTAAAACCGTTTTCAGTTGCCCATTTCTCGATCTTATTGAGACAAAGCTGCAACTGACGTTCGATGTTATTCATATTCTTAGCTCAGAAGCATATAAGGAAATCATCGACGTATAAAGAACCCTCCGTGCCCGATGTTATTGTTTTTGCTAGGCTATTTATTTTTATTCTAAACAGTTGGCGATAGAATGCTGCCCTGGGGTACACCCATTTCCTGCTCATAAGAGTCGGAAAGAGTGGACCCAATCCGTACCTTAAACTGACGATCAGATAAAAATTGAGATATAAATAAAGATAAGCGACCTTTAAGACCCATATCCGCGAGGTCTTTTAAAATACCATATTTCCATGTGGTGTCGTAGGCCTTTTCAAGGTCAAAAAATATGGACACCACATGTTCGTTATTGATGAAGCCATAGCGAATAAAGGTTTCAAATCGAACAAGGTGATCCATAGTGGATCTACCTTGACGAAAACCGCACTGAATATTAGAAAGTAACTTGTTGGTTTCAAGAAACCAAACAAGTCTATCATTAATCATCCGTTCCATAGTCTTACAGACACAGCTGGTAAGAGCTATGGGACGGTAATTATTTGGATCAGTATGATCCTTACCCGGTTTGGGAACCGGGATAATACACGCCTCCCTCCATGACGGTGGAAAATTACCAGTTATCCAAATATCATTAAGCAAGTTCAAGAGAGCCTCCAGTGGCTCAAGTGGTAAATGGTTCAGAAACTTATATACATTATCAGGACCACAAGCAGTATCGTGGGCCTTTTTTAATGCAGTTTTAAGTTCCTCGATATTAAAAGGACAATTATATTCTTCTAAACTTTTAGAAGAAAAGGGCTATTTAGTTTTCTCCTTTTAATATATTGGAATTTTTTAGTGTAATTCTCAGAAGAAGATTTGTTGGAAATTGTCTGAGCTAATTTATTGGCTATATTAGATGGAGAGGTTAATATATTATCTTCATCATCTTTTAAATGCTGGACTTTGGCTTTATTATTTTTCCCCTTAAGTTTCTGAACCATGTTCCAGACCTTACGCATGGGTGTTTTTGACGTAATGCCCGAAACAAAGTTCGAAAACAAGATCGTCTCTTGGACTTGAGTAACCGACGAGCCTTAGCTCTAAAATACGAACCTGGTTTAAGTTGTTATCAGTAGGACAATGATTAAATCTTCGTTCAGCCTTTTTACGGTCCTTTATGGCTTTACGACAGTCATTGTCGTACCAGGGTTTACTTTTGGATTTTGGATTTGTCGAGGTCTTAGGGATAGTTCTGTCAGCCGCTTGTAAAACAAGCTCATGAAATTTTAATATAGGATCATCTGCTGCTTTGAGAGTCTCTGGAGTGATATCAGCCTCACAGAACATCTCAAATGCGATCCAATCTGCTTTATCGAATTTCCACCTAGCTACACGTTCTAAAGAATTAGAAGTGATATGTTCTAGGATTATAGGAAAATGGTCACTACCACAAAGATCGTCATGCACCTTCCAAGAAAAATCAAGGAGAAGTGATGGATCCGTGATAGTGAGATTGATAGCAGAATAAGCGCCATTACCTGGATGTAAATAGGTATTAGAACCATCATTGAAATAACACAGTTCATCTTTCGATAAAAAATCTTCCAAAGTTTTGCCCTTAGCGTTTCTATTTTTACTGCCCCATAGAGCGTTATGGGCATTAAAATCCCCCATTATTATAAAAGGGGATGGGAGTTGTTCTTTTAAGTTATGTAATTGAGAGATTGACAAAGAAGAATGAGGAGGAATATAGATCGAACATAAAGTAACTGTTTCCGACAAAGAAACACGAACGGCAACAGCCTGAAACTCAGTAACGAGATCAACAGGGCTGTGAATTATATTATTTACGAAAATAGAGGAGCCGCCACAAGCTCGCTCTTCTTCACCAGAATAATTGCTATAAAGTGTATAATTTTTAAGAGATAATTTATCTTTGTCAGATGTCTTCAGGTGAGTTTCCTGAAGACAGAGGGCAGCTGGATTTAAAGATTGAACAAACCGTGTTATTTCAATAAAATTTACCTTAAGACCTCGACAATTCCATTGTATAATTTTATCGTATATCGCCATTATGGAGGGAGACGTATAGGAGATTTATCTTTGTGTTTGGACCGCGGACGACCCTTTCTTGGAGATGGGCTGTTAGATCTCCCTGATGCGGGTGATGTATCCATCACATCCGCATCTGATGCTAAAGGACCAACGCCCTCCAACGATCCAAACTTATTATAAGTTTGAATGGGATCCCTAGTGGCCTTAGACGGGCGGTTTGATTGTCCACTAGGTTTACGATCTTGTTGATTAGACCCTTTTTGACCCACCTTAGATTTATTTTTATCAGCAGGAGCAGATGTACTGTTATGGTTCTTTCGTTCGATATCGGGTTGTATTGTCTGCGTAGAACAAGAAGTCATTGCTTGGTTTACAGGTTTAACTAATTGTGGTAGAGTTATTGTTTTAGGCTTGTCATCACCAATGGGCCAAGTTATAGATGTTTGAGTGCCAACCGATGTGGACACTTCCTTGACTACATTGGCGAATGAAGTTTTCAGGGGAGTGCTCTGAGCGGAGATCAGGCGACGTGCTTCTAGGTAAGTAATGTTATTTTGCACCTTTAATGTAATAATCTGTTTCTCTTTAATAAAAAGAGAACAGTCCTTAGAGGAGGCCATATGGGCTTCGCCACAATTGAAACATTTTGTTTTAGTGCAGTCAAAGCCCTCATGGCCCTCTCCTGCTCATCTGAAACACACCAACTGATTTCTACATTGGCCCTTGCCATACCCAAATTTTTGACATGTAAAGCACCTCGTTGGATTAGGTATGTATAGGTCCACTCGAACACTGTACGGGCCAATGTAGATCGATTGAGGAACAGATGGACTGTTGAAAGTCAGCAAATAAGTATTCAGTTTTATAATGTTATCGCCTTTTTTTGTTGTAAATCGCTTGACTTTAACAACTCCTTGCGATTTCAATTCAGAACATATCTGTTCCTCGGTGAAGTCGGCAAGGTCCTGATCCCTATCTCGGATTACTCCCTGACTAGAATTTAATGTTGTGTGAGGAGACACAACAGTAAAATCAGCAATTTTATTTATGGACATTAAGAGCCTCCTGTTTACGAAATACTTCGATCAGAACATCGCCCGATCGAAGCTTTTTAACTTGTTTAACTTGTCCTGCCGATCCTTCTATACATTTTTTAAGCAAGAAGGGGTCCAATTTGCATGCAGGTCTTGTGTTTTTTTTTGTAGACAGGACAATAAAGGCAGGCCAATTATTGAACCCACTGTCCGTATCTATCAAAACTTCATTTTTTGAAACATTTGGGGAAAGGTTTAATGAAGACATGGTAGATATATAAAAATTCACCCCACGTGTCCCCCACCCACCACGGAGTGCCAACAAGAGCGATGCCTGAACCCGGGGATACCCAGCAGGAAAACGCATCAAGGACTCCACGTGAGGTATACTCGAATAGATGGCTTTAACATGCACACCCAATTCCCCACCACGAGCACCTCTGTCTCCTGAGCAAAGAAGAAGGTGGCACATCAAATACACACCACTCGATTGACCCATGAGCCACCGCCTCAATCGTAGTCACGCAAACGAAATTTCAGAAATAGCAATTTCTCTAAGGAATAGTGTCATGGAAAAATGTTGGGACCACGCAGAGGCAAGGCGTGACCAAGCCGATTGATCGGACCGGGCCCATCCGACCTCCCGTCTCACTCCAAGTAAGGGCCAAAGCGGAGTGTTGGGCGTGAGGATCTCGCAAGACCAACACACCCTCAGCCACCAGGATCCCGTCCTCGGAGATTACGGGTCGCAACCCACGGCAAACAGGTCGCTCCCCAGTTGCCTCTCACACAACCGGGAAGATGTGAGCCTATCATATTCACCGGACTCACACAGGAGAGCTCTAGGTTAGTCGACTTTTACAAGCTTGCCTAGAGGGCTGAGGTCCTATTCTTATCACCCCGGAAACCCCTGTTAGTTATAGATGATTTATCTCTATTTCAGTTAATACATAGCCGAACTATTAGCGATTTGTACGACGTCTTCAGTATCTTTTTTCGCTAAGGTGCAAACATAGACAGAAAAAACAAACAACGTGAGACCATGTAAAACAGTATATTATCGAAAAGTATAAGAACAAAAAACAGCCAAAGACGGTAAAATAAAGAGATGGGACGATAGTGTGACTCATGTAGAGTCAGCATGCCGCAGGACCCGATCAAATTTTTTTATGGTATTTCCTGAGCGTTACCAGGGCCTCTTTCAGTTTTTGATTTTCATCGTAAAATTTCCTGTAGAGGTCCTGGTAACCGGTCACGCTGCGTCGTAGTCTAGTACACTCCTGCTCCAGCTCTTCAATTTTAGCGTCTTTGGCTTCCAATCGTTTGTCCACGGTCTCCTCCTCCTCCTCACCCCTAGACTCGTTGGAACTGTGAATGGAAAGATACACAGTTGATAATATGTATCAGAAAATCTTTTTTGACATTAATATCTGTGTAAGTAATGGGAATGTCTAATAACATTATAGACTAGATACGTGGTAAACTTCACCGTACAAATGTAATGATATTATAGGCTAGCTAGGAGATAACTTTCGCATAACATATGTCAATTCAGGTTGATGTATTAACTAGACTGACGATACTCAGGCGGATCAGTAGTGTGCAAATATCTACTTACTCCGTTGAGGGTGAGGGAGGTGTTGATTCTTGTCGTTCACTGAACAACTCTTCTTGCCCATTCAATTTAGATCTTTTTGGGGTCCTCTGGGGTGATGTGTTTTGGGGCGATGACGGTCGCTGGATACCGTACGCCGCATCCCTGAAATGTAAAGTTAACCATGCTTAAACAGAACACAATGCGTTATTTACACCATAAACAGCACAACCTTATTCGTCTTTTACTTCGATTAAATACGTAAAACGATAAATGTGACTTACCAGTCAATGGAGTGAAAAGGCGAAGAAAACTCGCAAGCTGAGTATACAGATGGTTCCCCCTCACTCCGAGGTACTCCTCTGTAACATGTATAACGCTGTGTAAACGCTATTGTTTTGAAAAAAATGGATATGTAATGGGGTATATAGTAAGCCTTTGATATCATGGAATATTTTCTGGACAAAAAAATGGCTTGAAAGTATTAATGGAAATAGCGAATGAGACGTGTGGAATAGTTTAAAATGAAAACCACATTTTTTTCTTTTTAAAAAACTTGACGGGTAATAGCGAAAGGATTGGCGTAGTACTGTAAATGGTGAATCCAAAACACGTGTTTAACGAAACGGATTACCTCCATTAAAACATACAGTCCGTGAAATGGGAAACTTACACATTTCGGTTCAATTGCATAGGTGTAGACAATAAGTCTGCATCTGGGGGTCCAATATATTCAGGAGAACTACAAAAATCATGCATCAGGCGTTATATTTCCATGTGCATCTATACGCTTACACTCTACGGTTTACACACTACACTTAAACCCACTAAACAGAGTATGTGGAACGATGTAAATAATAGAACGATGAACTTGACTTTTAAACAAAAAACGTAGCTGTATACTTACCCATACAAATTTCCAGACATGGTGACGTTCGTGAAGTTTGAGGCAAGGCCTGTACTCTATATAAATTCTGTCAGAAGCAAGTGCCTTGGTCTAACTATGTCCAGCTTATAAAGCCCAAAATTTCGCGCGTAATCACGGCGGGATAAATACCGGCCAATCAATATACGGTAAACAGGCCGAGTTACGCAAGTTCTAAGCATATTGGCTAACGAAATAAGAGTGCTGTGCGCATGCGCTATGACGAATGGTCTTAACGGCGGGATGTTAAAAATGCATAATCACGTGATGTCTTGTAAACTCCAACTGCTAATTAATTAAACCGTGTGGTACGCGCATGCGCAATGTCAAGTGGTCTTAACACCGTGTCATTAAAAGTTTTCCTGTTTTTCAGAAAAAAGTCTCAAAAAGAATTCCTCTATGCATTACACGATCTGGACGTTGAAGAAATACAAAACCAGGCGGGCGATATAGGGTGAGGCTTTATTCAAAAAAGGTCCATATCGTACTTTGAAAAATATGAAGTGTGTTTTTGAAATAAAAAGACGAAGTATAATTTAAGATGTATCACTTTTGTATGTGTATATGTATACTATCCAAAAAAAGAAACGCATAACCCGGTTTTTTGCGGAGGTGATGCAGTCTTTTCAATTATGCATAACTAATTAAGAATTGCTATTCTGCAAATATTTTTTACACAGATTAAGGAAGGGTCCATATCTAGACAACAAGGCCATCAACTTGAGGTAAGACACTCACAATGAGTCTCCCACTTGAGTGGAATGTCAGTATCTGTTGTGACCACCACGGGCACGAATAACAGTTCTGACACGCCTTGTCATGGACTGGATGAGACGCTGGATAGAGGCCTGGGGAATGTTCTGCCACTCCTCCTGCAAACATGCAACTTGCTCTTGAAGCGTTTGGGGTTGAGGTTGACGTTTGCGTAGACGTCGATCAAGTTCATCCCACAGATGCTCAATTGGGTTAAGATCCGGGGAGCGGGACGGCCAGGGTAGCATATTTACATTGTTTTCGGCGAGGAAGTCCCTTGTGACACGTGCCGTGTGCGGTCTGGCGTTGTCCTGCTGGAACAACTCCCGCTGAACGTCAGTGACAAGCAAGAGGTGTGGCTGCAGGATGGTGTCTCGGTAGCGTACGGCCGTAAGATTTCCCTGAACGTGGACAAGATTTGTACGACCAGTATACGATATTGCTGCCCACATCATCACACTCCCTCCACCAAATCTGTCCACTTGGCGTACGCAGTTAGGGGCATAACGTTCGTGATCACGTCTGTAAACACGGTTTCTACCATCACGTCTCTGCAATAGGAATCTGGACTCATCACTGAACCAAATGCGTCGCCAGTTGCGTAGATTCCATGCAGTCACGTTGTTACACCATCGGAGGCGATTGGCGCGATGGTGAGGACGCAGCACGATCCCAACATAGGGCCTCCTGGCTCTCAGTCCATGTTCCCTTAGCCTGTTCCGCACTATCTGACCTGATATCCTCCTCAGTCCCGGTATGCTGGCTGCTGTGCTTTCAGCTGTAGCACAACGGTCACGCAAATGTAGGACCCTTATGTAGCGATCTTGGGCTGCTGTAGTGACACGTGGTCGACCTGAGCGGCGACGGTCATTTGTTGTCCCAGTATTGTTGTAGCGGGCAGCAAGAAGTAAAATCGTGCTCTGGCTGACGTGTAGACGCCTAGAAATGGACGATTGGGACTCTCCAACTTGAAGTCTTCCAATGGCAATATTTCTTGTGACAGTGTCAAGGCGTGGCATGTTGAATCCGCTTGAAAACACCACTTGAAAGACGCCGATTTCCGGCCCGAAGTTGCGGTTTTATAGTCACACACTGCATGCTTTCCATGCGTAAGTTCGGCGTGTAAGACTGCACGTGATGCAGTGTGGTGTTGTATTTTTTACTTCTTCCAAAAACGGCCTCCAAACTCAACATTTTCAACCAAGAAATGTTTTGAGGAATAAAATGTGTGCTAACTGTAACTATTAACAATATTAAAACACATTTTGCTCATGAAATGAAGACAAAATGTATTTATTTCATTTTAAAATAAAACAAAACAGCTATGCGTTTCTTTTTTTTGGATAGTATATAATGGAAAAAAATGCCCATAATCTATAGCCAACTATGCGATATATATAGTAAAACGGAGATGGGAATGACATACGGGATATAACTACCCGCTTAAAAAAACCGAAAGGTATCTTTAATTGGGTCACGAAACCTACGACCTAACTATCACATTAATCCTTTTTTTTTTTAGAGAGTTTACCGTGGTCTGTTTTCAGATGAGAAAGAATTCGTAGCCGATTTGGAGTTACAATGGGATGACGTTTTAAGCGAATGGGGCCCTACACAGGATGTCACGCCCCGCAAAAGAAAGCATTCCGTTAGTTCACATTCAAGCACTGACAAAAAGAGAGATGACGAATTCTTCGATGCGTTGCACGAGCTGGACATTGAAGAAATACAAAACAAGACGGGCAACATTTTTTTTGTGGTCAAGTTTTCAAGATAATTCGTTTTTTAGAGGTTTTACCCATGGTCTGCTTTCAGATTTGGGGAAGAATTGCTAGCCGATTTGGAGTCACAGTGGGATGACATTTTAAGTGATTGGGAAACTATACAGGATGTCACACCCAGCAAAAGAAAGCGCTCCGATATAGACTGCACGCAGCCGAGGACGAAGAGACCTGTCCGTCGATGGAAATACAGCCTTCGACGTCCCAACTCGACATGTGAGTATAGTTTTAACTGGGCATTGTTTGAAAATTACACATGCGTGTCAGTGTTCAGGAAAAACCCCCTTCTCAAGCGACATCTACGTAACAGTCGGCTATTGTACGATTTTTGTGAATGGTTCTTAAAAACACGCCGGCGCGGGAGCGCGACGGAGTGGCACCATTAGTAGACGGACATTAGGGTAATATCCGTTTAACGGACCGTGTTGCAGATGGTCACGATTTGGTGTATGGGCAATGTGATTCCGACAGGGAAATTAAATGACCCATTATGTAACTACTCCTTGTAGCCATACCTTCTATTTTATCTTTGCCTACAGTCCTTAGCAGACAACTTCCCATGCAGATGACCTACAGTTGGGTTATTACAAGCCTAAAGGCACGCTGAAAGGGTAAGCTGAAGCGTCCACTCACGCTTAAATGTACATTCGACACTAATTGTGGTCCGTATGCATACATATACACATACATACATCCCGTACTAAATAAAAAAAAAAAAATCACTATATAGACATTATAGGTAGTCATGCGTTAATCCTGTATAAAGATTGTTGAAAATAACTCTGTTGTTTTCTTTTTTCACAACAGAGCAACACATCACAAAAGCACCAAGGGTAAAGGAAAGGGAAAACGCTCGGCGATAGCGCAACAGAAGGCATAGGATGACTCGGAACATCGCATACAGACAGGGAATGGTGATAGTATCGGGAAGCAGAGTGTATTGGGGGGTGTGGGCACGAGTGAGTTGGGTGGTGCTAAGAAAAATGATTTCAACATTCATGAAAAAAAGAATATCTTTAGGAAGAAATATGGAACCTCCGAAGCTATATTCTCGTTAAAACTTTCGTCTGACGTTAATAATAGTACATGGATATCTAATATGGAGCTGTTAACGAATGCTCTGGGGGCTGTATTAAGTAGATCTTTAGACGGTGTACACGGTGACGATCTGGCCCGCATTTACATTTTTAAAAAAGGTATGGACACCCCACTGGTTTTGAGTTTAAGAGCGGTGGAAGACATTTCACCTCGTGATTTGTTAGATCTCATTGAGAAAATGTTAGTCTAATGAAACTGGTTTTTAACGAAATTTGAAATACACGTGGGTGTAATTACTCATTAGAGGAGGCATGATGAAAAAAAATTACCAATATCACAGAGGCAAGATGCGTGAAGAAAAGTGTAATACAGGTGGCTAATAAGGATAATATGTGTGCAGCCAGAGCGATCTTCATAGCTAGGGCTTATATGTTGAATGACCCAGATAAGAAAAGAATAGCTTTCTCTAACAAAGCCCTCCAAAAGAAATTGGCCTTAGAGCTTTGTCAAAAGGCTGGGGTAGATCCGACAGTGCAGATTGGGTTAGACAAGATGCATTTATTGCAAAACGCGACCGATACTCAGATAGTAGTGGTGGACGCTAATGCGGCCAATGCTATTGTGCATCGGGGAATAGTCGCACGACCTAATAAGATCTACTTACTACACCACAACGGCCATTTTGATGTTATCACTAGAATGCAGGCTTTTTTTGCGCGGTCATACTACTGCGAATCATGTTTTAAAGCATACAACACACTGTCTGCGCATACATGCAATGTTATATGTAGTATGTGCTACAGTAGAAACTGCCACGTCACGATACCTGTAGATTGCGGTGTGTGCAACAGGCCCTTCCATAGTGAATCGTGTTAGGAGAAGCACTTGGAACGTAAAAAAAATCCTGCAAAGAAAGAATACAATTCCATATGCGGGACTTACTGGTCTTGTACTACGTGTCGCCGGCTTCTCCGGCGCGACATTAGACCGCCTTGTAAGCATAGTTGTGATGAGAAATATTGTACCAGGTGTTTAGTGTATCATATGGTTGACCATAGGTGTTACATGAAGCCATTAGTGGTGAAAGAAAGCAGGAGTTTATGCATCTTCTGTGATTTTGAAACAACGGTAGAATCAGATGAACATGTGCCGAATTTCTGCGCACAAATTATGCAATGAATGCATCGACATCGATGACGTACATCAGACTTGTGTTAGATGTAAAGAGCGTGAGGTTGTTTTAGCGGTGGAAATACAGCCGATGATTTTGGTAAGTGGCTGTTTAATGAGCGTCACCATGGCTTTACAGTGATCGCCCATAACATGAAGGGGTTTGACGGGTATTTTATGTTACGCTACCTAATCGAACAGACTGTAAAACCTAATGTCATATACAGCGGTGGCAAAATCATGTGTATCCATATATGTATAGTCTTAAAATGAGAATCATAGACAGTCTGAACTTGATCCCCACATGCCTAGCCAACTTTCCCAATACATTCAACATTCCCGGGAAAAAAGGTGATTTCCCACACCTGTTCAATCTAGAGAAAAACCAATCCTGTATAGGTCAATTGCCCGATATGCATTACTACGGCATTGACAACATGTCTAAAAGTGACCTAGACCAGTTTGTGAGCTGGTACAACGAACTGAAGCAAAAGAACAGTTGTACATCCAGCATGCATTGAATAAGGGTCAGCTTAGGGTAAAATGGCTGCGATTCTAAAACTGATACAGCCTATGCATTTTTAGGATGCGTTGTACATTTTTGTGTTCAATGGACGGATAAGGACGCCATTAATCCCATAAACAAGACAAATAACTAGCTTGTGTATGATACGACAATAGCTGGCATTCATAAGCGGGAAGAGCTCGGTCTCTACTCTACCTTTGGGAACACGAGTTTAGAGAAGAGATGGAATCTAACTATGAGCTTATAGGAATTTGAAGCATCTCTGGATATGGTGATTAGGTTAGATCCTAGTGATGCGTTATTCGGTGGCCGGACAAACTGTATAAAAGGTTATTTTATGAAGCAAAGGGCGACAGGGGTGTTAATTACATGGATTTCACCTCACTATCCCGATATTAACAAAACACGCCGAATATCCTGTTGGCTATCCTACCATCATCACCCGTGACTTTGGTGATATACACAAGTATGTGGGTTTCATTAATTGTAAGGTTATCCCCTCTAGAAACCTGTACCACCCCGTTCTCACCTACCACAATCATAACAGGCTAATGTTCCCCCTGTGCAAGACATGCTGTGACAACCTTGTCCAGACTTGTTAACAAACCGATGAACAACATGCTATCACGGGTACGTAGGCGTCATTTGAAGTAGAAAAAAGGCCTTGCAGAAGGGCTACAGGTTAGTCAATGAATATTAGGTGTATCACTTTCCTAGAACTACTAAATATAACGGTAAGGATGACACTACAGGGTTGTTCACCGGATATATTAACACCTTTTTGAAGATTAAGCAGAGATCGGGGTGGCCTGAATGGGTTAAATCAGAGGTTGATAAAGGACGCTTATATCGAGCGGTAAGAGTCCCACGAAGGCATCAGGCTGGATAAAAACAAAATCCTGAAAAAAAAAAAACCTCATGAGGTCAGTGGCGAAGCTCCCCTCGAATTCACTTCGAGGATAAATTTGGACAGCGCAATGGTCTGAACCAAAGCTGTTTTGTTAGCACGCCGGCAGAGTTTTATAAACTGCTCAATGATCCGGAGAAAGACGCGAGTGATTTTCACGACGTCAATAAAGAAATCCTGCTCATAGACTGGAAAAGTGCAAAAGAATACTGGGTCTTTTTCCAATATATATATATATATATATATATATAACGCTTGTGAGTATATAACTACGTTTTTTTTGTTTATCCTTTAACCGTTTGGCGGTAAACGCAGAGATGAATGTTCGTTTATAAGTCCAGTGCATCTTTCAATTATTCACATCGCTCCACACACTCTATTTCAGTCTGTTTAGCGGGTCTACGTGTAGTGTGTAATCGTAGAGTGTTACCACATAGATGCACATGGAAATATAACCCCCGATACATGTTTTTTGTAGTTCTCCTGAAAATATTGGATCCCCAGATTTGTATAATATTTGTAAAATATTTGATCCCAAGAGTGGATTCACCATTTACTGTACTACGCCAATCCCTTCGCTATTGTTTGTCACGTTTTTTAAAAAAAAGAATAGAAATGTAAGTGGTTTTCGTTTAAAACTATTCCATACGTCTCATTCCCTATTTCCAATAGTACTTTCAACTCATTTTTTGTCCACAAAATATTCTGTGATGGGACATATCAACGGCTTACTATACCTTAGTACATATTCATTTTAAAACAATATCTTTTATATGCGTTATACACGTTACAGAGGAACACCTCCAAGTGTTCCAAGGGTTTGCGTAGAACAAAATTTTGTTTAGGGATTTCAGGGATGCGGCGTACGGTATCCCTGGGCCGTCATTGCGCCAAAACATATCACCGCCAAGGACTCCAAAAAGACCCAAATTGGATAGGCAATAAAAGTTGTTCGGGGAACCTAAATCAACACCTTCCTCACCCTCAACGGAGTAAGTAGATATTTGCACACTACTGACCCGCTTGAGTAACGTCACAACCGACTTAATACTAATACAACAGCCTGAATTGACATATGTTATATGAAAGTTATCTCGTAGCTAGCCTATAATATCATTACATTTGTGAGGTGAAACTTACCACGTATCTAGTCTGTAATATTATTAGACATCCCCAATACTTTCACAGTTATTAATGTGGAAAAAGTTGTACGTATTATCAATTGTGTATCTTTCTATATGCAGTTCCGATGAGTCACGGGGTGAGGAGGAGACCCATCAACAAAAAGGCTGAAAGCCAAACAGGATATGGTAGAAGAGCTGAAGCGCGAGGCAGCATGGTCGGTTACCAGGACCTCTACAGGAAATTTTACGATGAAAATAAACTGAAAGAGGCCCTGGTAACACGCAGGAAATACCACCAAAATTGATCGGGCCCCGCGGCATGCTGACTCTACACGAGTCACTACTCACTATCGTTCTACCCCCTTTATTTTACCGTCTTTAGCCGCTTTTTTTGTTTTTATTGTTTATAGTGTTTTTATAATATACTTGTTTTACGTGGTCTCATGTTTGTTTTTGTGTCTATGTTCGCGCCTTAGCTAAAACAAAAAAAAAAGACACTAAAGACGGCGTACGAAACGCCAATACATGTCGTTAACTGAAACATTATTAACGAGCAACGTTTGTCCATCAGAGAGAAGTAGTCAGTCTCGAAGATGGCTATGTATTAACTGAAATAAAAGATAAATCATCTGTAACCATCAACAAAGATGTTCTAACCCGTCTAATAAAAACAGGAATAAAGTAAGCGGTCTACTCACCGGTTTAAGGGGTCCTCACTTCCAGGAAGATTAAACACGAATGGAGATATGTTGTGTGTCCGGATCGGTGAAATAACGGAGTATGGCGCATACAATTAAAAGAACACTAGGGTTCTAGGAAATAGTATGCAAGATCGTCCTAGGTAAAAAAAATACCACGAACAACCGAATTTTGAAAATGTTGGGATTTTTATACACACGGTTGGCAATAAGACGCCACCTCTGATTGGCCGAGTAAATTCATAACAAGTTATTGGTCGAATGAAATCGGTAACACGCGTAATACGTTGTTTAATGCGTTGTGCAAATTTTTGCGTCACGACCCCGATATTTATATGTCACGCTATAAGTGTGGAAAGCCTGGGAACGCGGGAATTAGGAGCTTGCTCCGATTGGACGTTCCAAACCACGTGACCCAAATTTTTTGGGCCTGCTCTGCGATAGTAGTTATCTTCCCTTGCAACATGCGATTAGAATTACGTGATCATAACATTCATATGTTTACATATCGCGATATAAACGTTATATGTTGCATCATGCCTTGCTTCATGTTCTCGTGTAATAGATTATGTCATATATTGTGCAAAACGTTGCATAATCATGAGTTCCAAGCAAAAACCAAATATCACTTGAGAAGAAAGAACGGCCATCAAGACCCTACGCTCCGATAATGCCATCACCATCGCCCCTGCAGACAAATGAAGAGCCGCAGTTATATTTGACAAGAACAAATTCAACCAACTAGTCAACGACATGCTCAGCGACACAACGACATACAGGCAAATAACCAAAGACCCCACACCGAAACTAGAAAGAGAATTTAGGGCAAAACTCAAAACCCTGCAGAGCAATGAAATCGACATCCAACTGTACCGAAAGCTCA
Organism: Liolophura sinensis; assembly: GCF_032854445.1. Classification (NCBI taxonomy): domain Eukaryota; kingdom Metazoa; phylum Mollusca; class Polyplacophora; order Chitonida; family Chitonidae; genus Liolophura; species Liolophura sinensis. The sequence goes on along the minus strand of NC_088298.1, from coordinate 136,018 downwards.
ACACAACGCACCCCAGAGCGCCTTACGCCAGGGCAACCAACGTTCATAAGAACCCAATCAAAGCCCGAATCCTGATCTGCTCCAGACGCACTGTCCACTACGACACGGCACAGTACCTCACTAAACACCTAACACCTCTGGGTAAAACTTCCAAATCTTACATCAAAGACTCGGCAGAATTTTGTAACAAAATTAGACATATTAGGCACAGCACAACTGATCAGTTACGACGTCATCGATCTATTCACCAATATCCCTAGACATCATACGACAGAAGCTGAACAGCGGACAACACCCTCTCAACAAAGCCATGAAACCAGACAGCATAATCAGCTTTCTGGACTCGTGTATGCATTCCACCTATTTCACGTGGGGGGGGGGGGGGGATGACATGAACAACTCCACGGTTTACCGATGGATCCCCCCTATCACCACTTATCTCCGAAATATACATGACAGAATTTGAGAACAAAGCCTTAGCTGCAAGCCCCGTCAAACCGTTGTGTTGGTTCCGTAAGGTAGATGATACATTCGTAGCACTAAACAAGACTGACAACCCCCAGTCCCTACTTGACCACCTCAACACCCAGAACAGGATACAGTTCACCATGGAACAAGAATATTAGACATTCCCATTACTTTCAGTTATTAAGGTCGAAAAAGTTTTTGTGATACATATTATCAACTGTGTATCTTTCCATTCACAGTTCCGACGAGTCAACGGGTGAGGTGGAGACCGTGGACAAACGTCTGAAAGCCAAAAGACGCTAGAATTGAAGAGCTGGAGTGGGAGTGTGATAGGCTGCGACGCAGCATGGCCGGTTACCTGTACCTCTACAGGAAATTTTACGATGAAAATCAAAAACTAAAAAGGAGGCCCTGGTAAACACTCAGGAAATACCACAAAAAAAATGTGATCGGATCCTGCGCCATGCTGACTAGACGAGTCTCTACACACTATCGTTCCACCTTCTTTTACCGTCGTTGGCCGTTTTTTTTTTAAATATTTTTTTATAGTTATTATAATATACTGTCATGGTCTCACATTGTTTGTCCATGTTTGCACCTGATCTAAAAGAGATACGGAAGACATCGTACAAAACACTAATACATGTCGTTAACTGAAACATTTAACGAGCAACGTTTGTCCATCGCAGAGAAGTAGCCAGTCTCAAAGGTGGCTATATATTAACTGAAATAGAGTTAAATCATCTATAACCAACAACAAAGATGGCCTAAAGCGTCGAATAAAAAGGAATAAAGTTAGCGGTCTACTCACCAGTTTAAAGGAGTCCTCACTTCCAGGAAGATTAACACGAATGGAGATATGTTGAGTGTCCGGATCGGTGAAATGGCGCATACAATTTAAAAAACACTATGGTTCTAGGAACTAATACGCAAGATCGTTCTAGGTAGAAAAATACCACTGACATCATCCAAATTTTGAAAATGTAGGGATTTTTATACACACGGACAACACTAAGACGCCACCTAATGGGTTAAATAAATTCATAAGTGGTTATTGGTCGAATGAAGTCGGTAACACGCGTAATACGTTGTGCAATACGTTATGTAACGTGTTGTGCAACACTCCACGCCACGACCCGGGCATTTATTTCACGCTATAAGTAACCGAGGAAAGCCCGGAAACGCGAAGTAGGAGAGCTCGCCCCGATTGGACGTTTCAAACCACGTGACCCAAAGTTTTTGGGCCCGCTTTGCGATAGTAGTTATCTTCCCTTGCAGCATGCGATTAGTCTTAGAACTTATTACGTGATCGTAACATCCATACAATATATTGCGTAATACATTGCGTAATCATTAGAGTTCCATGGTGCCATACTACTGCAATAGCTGGCATTCGTAAACGGGAAGAACTCGGTCTCAACTGTATCTACATTTTGGAACACGAGTCAAGGGAGGAAATGGAATCTAATGTTGAGCTCAAGGAATTTGTACCGTCTCTGGATGTGGTGAGTAGGTTAGATCCTAGAGATGCGTTATTCGGTGGCCGGACAAACTGTATAAAAAGGTTATTTTATGAAGCAAAGGGCGATAGGGGTGTTAATTACATGGATTTCACGTCACTATCAAGGTTGTGCCGGAGGCAAAATTCCTCGGGGTGATCTTCGATAAGCACCTTTCATTAATTATCTTAGAGCCAGATGCCTAAAGGCGCTTAATATTTTGAAGGTTGTCTCTAGTGCTCGATGGGGAGGGGATCATGAAACCCTACTTCAGCTCTATCGAGCACGGATTCGTTCTAAGCTAGACTATGCCTGCAGTGTTTATGGAGGTGCGTCACGTTCCCAGTTGAAGAAACTCAATACTGTACATCACCAGGCCCTACGGTTGTGCTTAGGTGCTTTCCGTACCTCTCCTGTGGAGAGTCTATGTTGAGGCAAACGAGCCTCCCCTGGAGCTTCGAAGAACTAAACTATCCTTACAGTATATCACCAAGCTTAGAGCCAATCCATCCAACCCAGCCTTTGATTCTGTCTTCCATCCGAAATTTGAAGACTTATATGCTCAGAAGCCATCCATTGTTCCTCCACTGGGTGTCCGCATCCTGGAACATGTGCAAGCAGCTGGACTTGGGCTGGATACTATCACCCTCATACGCATCCAGGAAGATCCACCGTGGTTATGTCCTGAGCCTCAGGTTGATACCTCGCTCTCCTCCCTGAAGAAATCTTCCACCAACCCTTTAGTATACCAGCAGGAGTTTAGTAATGTGTGTTCAAAGTATCCATTTTAATCACCGCATATTCACTGACGGTTCCAAGAATGATGATGGCGTGGCTTCTGCCGCTGTCCTTGGGCCCAGAACCATTTCAACTGGGTTTCCAAATTCCTGTTCTGTATTTACTGCGGAAGCGAAGGCAATTTTGTGCCCACTTCGGTCCATTCCAGAGCTAGGAGGTAGCAAATTTCTCATCTGCTCTGACTCCCTTTTCTGCCTCCAGGCAATTCGGTCTAGTTCGCCTGTACATCCTGACATTCTGTCTATCAGGGAGATGTTTAAACGACTTAATGAAGATTTTAGCATGGTCTTTTGTTGGGTGCCCGGGCATATGGGTATCCCTGGGAATACTGCTGCAGATGAAGCCGCGAAGGCGCTTTGCATTCCGTTACTACCCAAACTGACGTTCCATATTCGGACTTGCGTTCACTTATTTGCTCCTATATCAAGCGTTTGTTTTAGGCTCAATGGGATGACCAGACAACCAACAAACTGCATGATATTCGTCAGTTTGTTGGTCCAGCGCCTTCCCTTTCACGGCATCGTCTCCGCTCTTGCATTTTGAGGTGGTGTCGTATCGGTCACACGTGCTACGCATGGGTATTTTTTAAAAAGGAGAAGATCCTCCTCATTGCTTTGCTTGTGATCAACGGTTCACAGTCAAACACATATTGCTTGACTGTGGCGACTTTGCTCCTGTACGAGATTCCTTTTATCACGTGAGCTCTTTCAGAACTTTTCAATTCTGTAGAAAGTGATACTATTTTTGATTTTCTCTCTACAATTTGTATGGCGGGAAAGCTGTGATTTTAAACTACCGTCTGTGTTGTGACTTCTGGTGTCCTTTTTTGACTGCATAATAAATGAATTATCCGTAGTAGATAGACTAGTTGACGTTTTATTGTCGCGATAAAACTTTCACTCACTCACGTCACTATCCCGATATTAACAAACAGGCCGAATATTCTGTCGGCCATCCTACCATCATCCCGCTGTGCAAGACATCATGTGACAACCTTATCCAGACTTGTTAACACATCGATGAACAACATGCTATCACGGGTACGAAGGCGTCATTTGAAGTACGAAAATGCCTTGCAGAAGGGCTACAGGTTAGTCAATGTATATTAGGTGTATCACTTTCCTTACGTGAACCTAACATCCAAACAATATATTGCGGAATACGTTGCATAATCATGAGAGTTCCATGGTGCCATACTACTCCAATAGCTGGCATTCGTAAACGGGAAGAGCTCGGTCTCAACTGTATTTACATTTTGGAACACGAGATTGTAGGCAGGTAATGCAATCTAATGTTGAGCTCAAGGAATTTGTACCGTCTCTGGATATGTTGATTAGGTTAGATCCTAGAGATGCGTTCTTCGGTGGTCGAGCAAACTGTACAAAGTTATTTTAATGAAGGAAAGAGCCACACAAGTGTTAATTACGTGGATTTCCCGTCACTATTCCGATATTAACAATTACGCCGAATATTCTGTCGGCTATCCTACCATCACCCGTGACTTTGGTGATATACACATGTGGGTTTCAGTAAATGCAAGGTTGCCCCCCCCCCTTAGAAACCTGTACCACCCCGTTCTCACCTACCGCAGTCATAGCAGGCTAATGTTCCCCCTTTGCAGGACCTGCTGTGACAATCTTATCCACACTTGTAAACACATCGATCAACAGAGTGCTATCATGGGGTGTCATTTGAAGTACAAAAAAAAAAAAAAAAAAAAAAAAAAAAAAAAAAAAAAAGGCCTTGCAGAAGGGCTACAGGTTAGTCAATGTATGCGACTTTTCTAGAACTATTAAATATAACGGTAAGGTTGACACTACAGGTTTGTTCAGGTTATTCACGTTTTATTTGAAGTTATATGAAGTGTTGAAAAATCTAGATTCTCGATGCATATAATCATGACAGATTCTTGTGTCCTTATCACTGAACCAGGGCAATCAGATCTTCCATTAGGCGATATGTTCGGTGATTTGACATCTGAAGTGGCCCTGGGAGATTCCATCAAAATTTTTGCTAGCGGAAGTCCTAAAAACTACACGTACATGACAAGGCTGGGTGAGAGTAACTAAGGTACGTGGTTTTACCTTCAATGCCAATAACGCCAGAGTAAAATCAATTTTGATACTGTGTGACATGTGAAGAATGTGAGGAAGCAATGACCGTGCGCTGAAACACATGTAGACTGTGAATTATGCAGAAAGCCCGTGTTTAATGAGCGGGAAAAATCACGCGGCAGAACAAGCGTCAGAAATCTCAACAAGCCTGAGAATTATAGGAGTATTATAAATTAATTATATTAAACGGGTGATATAGCCCAGTCCCATAAGGGTATTAAAACACAAGGCCACCTCCCCCTCTCTTACGATATGGCGGACACATTTCATGTGACTAGTGTCATATACACGATGTGCAGCCGTGGGTTCGAAACCCAGAGTGATCATTTTTTTTTTTTACAGAACTAGTTGTAATTAAGACATTTTGTTCTGCATTGTATTTAAATATATCACTATAATATATATATATTTACACACATTAAAAAAAATGTATCAAGTGATGGAACTTTTACAAAAAAAACACAATTGCTTGTTTAGAATCATCCGACTCTCTGAAACACGGAGTTATGATCACGGATAGGCATTTAAGTGTTTAACGAACGACTATAAACTGAACTAGAAAGCGGTTGTGGGATTTTAAATATGGTATTTATTAACTCCAGTATACAGTCATATTCGGTTAGGACCATTTACCACCCGATCGTCAGATCTGCTGAAATCTGTCGGGTTGTATTCAACGGATTTGAGTAACAGGGCTCTGATGTGAAACTTTTCCTAAGCAATTCGTCCTTTTCAAAACTAAATAGCATAGGGGAAGTGGTAAATGTCATTTATCGGTGAAGTAATCAAATATCTGAACGTCATTATTATCAAAATCTCAAATCAAATTCATCTACCATTAGTTTCCATAGGCTTTCCTGTGGAACGAGAGCCTTAAACAAGTTTATCGTTAAATATCCACGATCTGGTGTTGTCATTCACAAACTCGTGAAACTCATAGTGAATCGGGTAAATGCCGTATGGGTCGATGTAAAATCCATTGTCTTTCGAGTCAATGTATCTGGCTCTCCAGTGTTCACCCGGTGCGTCATCTGGGGCTGTTACATATATAAGCCCTATTTCCGTTGGACTGTTTCTTGGGCAGTGTATTGCGTGAACACCTCGGAAGTAGCCTTGTGTAATTAATCACGGCTTAGTATCTTTGTTCAATATAGTTAATAGTCAAAAAGCATATTGACTTATCCAAATGGGACAAGTTATCGAATTCTGCGTACACTATAACGTTAACAGTATTTGTTTGGCACACAGGTTTACTATTCAAGTTGTGGCAGATGGGTATTTGAGGAATGTTACTGGCGTGGATAAATGATTACTTATCTGATCGATCAATCTGTGTTTGCCTCAATGGTAAAGAATCTAGCTCGAATCCTACGTACTCAGGAGTTCCCCAGGGCTCTGTACTTGGTCCTTTGTTGTTTCTTATCTTCATAAATGATATAAATACTAATATTGAATGTGACAAATATATTTGCTGACTACACATCCTTGTTAGAAGTAATTAAAGAACTACCAGTCTCAGAAACTAGACTGAACCGTGACCTTAACAAGTTAGCATCGTGGGCAAATCAATGGTGTGTCACATTCAAATGTTCTTCCCCCGTGGGGTTTCCGGGGTGATAAGAATAGGACCTCAGCCCTCTAGGCAAGCTTGTCGTAAAAGGCGACTAACCTAGAGCTCTCCTGTGTGAGCCCGGTGAATATAATAGGCTCACATCTTCGCGGTTGTGTGAGAGGCAACTGGGGAGCGACCTGTTTGCCGTGGGTTGCGACCCGTAATCTCCGAGGACGGGATCCTGGTGGCTGAGGGTGTGTTGGTCTTGCGAGATCCTCACGCCCAACACGTCACTTTGGCCCTTACTTGGAGTGAGACGGGAGGTCGGATGGCCCGGTCCGATCAATCGGCCTTGGTCATGTCTTGCCTCTGCGTTGTCCCAGAATTTCTGCATAACACCATTCCCTTAAAGAAAACGTTATTTCTGAAACTTCGTTTACGGGACTACGTTTTGAGGCGGTGGCTCATGGGTCAATCGAGTAGATTGAATTTAACCTGTTGGTAAAAATCAATCTGTTCGAGTATACCTCATATGGAATCCTTGGTGTCTTTCCTGCCGGGTATTCCCAGGTTCAGGCATCGCCCTTGTTGGCACTCCGTGGTGGGTGGGGAACATATGGGGTGAATTTATAGTATATATACACCATGTCTTCTCTAAACCTCTTAAATAATGTTTTCCAATAGTAATGTTTCATTAAGGTCTTCCTCTCAACCGACTTCGTCGAGTGCTGATAAGAAGAGGAATGGTTGAGGTTTTGTCGACGCACCTGACAATAGACCGGACCGTTGGCCAGCTTTCATTGTACTCTCAACGAAGAGTGAACACCATCCAGCCTCTAAATTCATCCTTTCGTGTTGAAAAGGGCTCTTGAGGGCACAGCTGGGACTTTAAAAAACGTCAAAAAATTACGATCCGGGGACATTCTGATCGAATGTTTCCGGAAACAATCGCTAAATTTACTTTCACTGAATATAAATTACCGATATATCTGTATATACGTCCCCTCACAATTCCCTGAACAGCTGTCAGGGAATAATACGTGACCGGGATCAGGATATAAAAGACTTATCGGAAGAAGAAATCTGTAGAGAACTAAATTCACAAGGTGTTACCAGAGTTAAACGCCTTCACCACGAAGAAATCTGGTACCATCCTAAATTAAACACCTATCTTTTGACCTTTAATAGTACCTCTCTTCCGTCCCATATCTACATTGGCCCGTATCGGGTTAATGTAGACTTATATATTCCCCAATCCAACACGTTGTTTTAATTGTCAAAAGTTCGGTCACGGCAAAAGGCCAATGTCAAAATAAACTTATTTGTTTCAGATGCGGCAGTGAAGGTCATGACGGTTTCGACTGCAGCAACACAGTTTAAGTGTTGCAACTGCAGTGGAGATCACATGGCCTCCTCTAGGGACTGTCCGCTTTTCCTTAAGAAAAAACAAATAATAAATTTAAAAACAAAAAACAATATTTCTTATCAGGAGGCCCGCAAATTGGCCTCCCTTTCTAATAATTTTCCGCAGCCTTCGTTTGCCAATGTGGTCAAGCGGGTAGCATCTGTTGCTACTCAAACTTCATTGACTTGGCCCATTGGAAACGACAAACCTACTCCTATTTCTGTGCAACTTCCGGCTCAACCAGTCTTTAATTCATCCTCAACCCAGACAACTTCAACACAACAGATAAAAACAATAAACAGTATAGAAAAACTTGATAAACCTGATCCCAGTCTCCCTAAAAACAATGAGAAAAGCAAGTCTGGTAACAAACCCCAAAATAATAATAAACCTAATAAACCTAGTGGTCCCACAGAGCGTCCCTCTAAGGCCACTAGGGACCCTGTTCAAACTTTTAACAAATTTGGATTGTTGGAGGACGTTGGTCCTTCAGCCTCAGATGCGGATGTGATGGATACATCACCCGCACCAGGGAGATCTTCCAGCCGATCTCCACGGAAGGGTCGTCCGCGGTCCAAACATAAAGAGAAATCCCCCATACGCCTCCCTCCATAATGTTTTCTTTAGACAAATTTATACAGTGGAATTGTCGAGGTCTTAAGGTCAATTTTATTGAAATAACACAGCTAGTACAATCTTTTAATCCAGTAGCCCTATGTCTTCAGGAAACTCACCTGAAGATATCTGACAAAGACACAGTAGCCCTTAAAAATTATTCATTATATAGTACTTATTCAAATGAAGAAGAGCGAGCTGCAGGCGGCTCCTCGATATTCATTAATAACGGTATTATCCACAGCCCTGTTGCTCTGCATACAGAGTTTCAGGCTGTGGCCGTTCGTATTTCACTGTCTAAAACAGTCACATTGTGTTCGGTGTATATACCTCCGAACACTTCTTTGTCAGCTTCTCAGTTACATAATCTAATAGAACAATTGCCAAAACCGTTTATCATTATGGGAGATTTTAATTCCCATAACCCTCTATGGGGCAGTAATAACATAAATAATAAGGGCAAGATAGTCGAAGACTTCTTATCTAACGAAGAACTGTGTTATTTCAATGATGGTTCTAACACCTATTTACATCCAGGTAATGGCACTTATTCTGCTATCGACCTCACTATCACAGATCCATCACTTCTCCCAGATTTTTCTTGGAGGGTGCATGACGATCTTTGTGGTAGTGACCATTTTCCTATTATCCTAGAGCATATCACTTCTAATTCTTTAGAACGTGTAGCTAGGTGGAAATTCGATAAAGCAAACTGGATCGCATTTGAGATGTTCTGCGAGGCTGATATCTCTCCAGAGACTCTCAATGCAACAAATGATCCTATATTAAAATTTAACGAGCTTGTATTACGAGCTGCCGATAGAACTATCCCTAAAACCTCGACAAATCCACAATCCAAAAGCAAACCCTGGTATGATAAGGACTGTCGCAAAGCCATTAAAGACCGCAAAAAGGCCGAGCGAAATTTTAATACATGTCCTACTGATAATAACTTAAACCAGGTTCGTATTTTTAGAGCTAAGGCTCGTCGATTACTCAAGTTCAAGAGACGATCTTGTTGGCGGAACTTTGTTTCAGGCATTACGTCAAAAAACACCCATGCGTAAGGTCTGGAACATGGTTCAGAAACTTAAGGGCAAAAATAATAGAGCAAAAGTTCAGCATTTAAAAGATGGAGATAATATAATAACTTCTCCACCCGATATAGCTAATAAACTAGCTGAAACAATCTCAAAGAAATCTTCTTCTGAGAATTATACTAAAGAATTCCAACATATTAAAAATCAGAAGGGAGAAAATTAAATTGCCCTTTTCTTCTAAGAATTTAGAAGATTATAATAATCCTTTTAATATCGAGGAACTTAGAACTGCATTAAAAAAGGCCCACGATACTGCTTGTGGTCCTGATAATGTATATTATAAGTTTCTGAACCATTTACCACCTGAGCCACTGGAGACTCTCTTGGACTTGCTTAATGATATATGGATAACTGGTAATTTTCCACCGTCATGGAGGGAGGCGTGTATTATCCCGGTTCCCAAACCGGGTAAGGATCATAATGATCCAAATAATTACCGTCCCATAGCTCTTACCAGCTGTGTCTGTAAGACTATGGAACGGATGATTAATGATAGACTTGTTTGGTTTCTGGAAACCAACAAGTTACTTTCTAATATTCAGTGCGGTTTTCGTCAAGGTAGATCTACCATGGATCACCTTGTTCGATTTGAAACCTTTATTCGCGATGGCTTCATCAATAACGAACATGTGGTGTCCATATTTGTTGACCTTGAAAAGGCCTACGACACCACATGGAAATATGGTATTTTAAAAGACATCGCGGATATGGGTCTTAAAGGTCGCTTATCTTTATTTATATCTCAATTTTTATCCGATCGTCAGTTTAGGGTACGGGTTGGGTCCACTCTTTCTGACTCTTATGAGCAGGAAATGGGTGTACCCCAGGGCAGCATTCTATCACCAACTCTGTTTAGCATAAAAATAAATAGCCTAGCAAAAACATTAACATCGGGCACGGAGGGTTCTTTATACGTCGATGATTTCCTTATATGCTACCGAGCTAAGAATATGAATAACATCGAACGTCAGTTGCAGCTTTGTCTCAATAAAATCGAGAAATGGGCAACTGCAAACGGTTTTAGATTTTCAACGTCTAAAACCGTCGGTATGCATTTTTGTAATAAACGGAAACTTCATCTTCACCCTCAGCTTACTTTTTGTGGTAAACAGGTTAAAATTGTTGGAGAAACAAAATTTTTAGGTATAATATTTGATAGTAAGCTATCCTTTATACCTCATCTTAAAATGCTTAAGGCTAAATGTACAAAGGCTCTTGATATAATTAAGGTCGTGTCTAGCACCGATTGGGGTGCTGACCGATCAGTTTTACTTAATTTATATCGTTCTCTGGTGAGGTCTAAATTGGACTATGGATCCATCATTTACGGTTCCGCTAGGAAGTCGTACATTAAAATGTTGGATCCTGTTCATCACCAAGGTTTGAGGCTCAGCCTTGGTGCTTTTAGAACCTCACCAGTAGAAAGTTTATACGTGGAAGCTAATGAACCTTCTTTATATCACCGACGTATAAAACTAAGCCTTCAATATAGTACAAAGCTTAAAGCTCATCCAACAAACCCTGCCTACGACTGTGTTTTCAATCCATTATATGTAGACAAATATACTAAATGTCCTAACAAGATCCCTTCGTTCGGTCTTCGTATACAGGACCATATTGTGGGAGGTAACATCAAGCTGGAGGATATAGCTCCGGTGTCTTTTCCGGAGTCTCCTCCATGGCTTCTCCCACAACCTAAACTAATATTTGATCTACGTAAATATAATAAATCGAATATAAATCCTCTTATAATTCAGCAAGGTTTTGCTGAAATTAAAGCTAATTATACGGATTATAAATTTATATATACTGACGGGTCGAAGGATGGCGACAGGGTTGCGACTGCGGCTGTCATGGAGCAGCGGGTCTCTTCCTTTCGTCTTCCATCCTCTTCTTCAATATTCTCTGCCGAGGCCAGAGCTATACTCCTGGCCTTATCATATGTTTCTTCTGGGTGTGCCCAGAGGGCAATGATATGCACGGACTCGTTGTCTTGCTTATTGGCAATACAGAATAATAAATTTAAAAATCCCTTGATCCTTCAAATTTTAGCTATACATAGGAAATTAATTAGAAGAGGTAAAGACATTATATTCTGCTGGATACCAAGTCATATTGGTATCCATGGAAACACCGTCGCAGACAGGGAGGCGAAAGCTGCCCTAAATAAACCCATATCCAAGATAAAAATCCCTTTATACTGACATGAAGTCCAATATTCTTAAATATATTCGTTGCCTTTGGCAGGGTGAATGGAACTTGCAGGCCCATTATAAACTGCATGCTATTCATCCGGTCATTGGCTATAATTCATATACACTTAATATGTCTCGTAGAGACCAAGTCGTTTTAACCAGATGCCGTATTGGACATTCTCATCTGACACACAATTTCATCTTGGATGGGAGCAGTGCTCCCGAGTGTGTTGGATGTGATGCTCAATATGGCATCAAACATATTCTGGTTGACTGTGTAGACTTTGCCCATGTTCGGCAGAGATTCTACACGGTCAGCTCTATATATGATTTATTTGACAGCATCGCTGGCGATGTTGTCAAATTATTTGAAGGCCATTGGCCTATATCATAGAATATAAATTTTAAATGTGATAAATATCTATAGATAAACAGTTATATATATTTATACATGTACTATAACCCTGGTTTTCGAGTTTTAACTCTTACTTTTTCTTTTATACGATTTTAAACATGTCTGTACTTTTAGCTTTACTTTTGATGTTCATATTATCATGTCGAAAACCTCTACCGTCTCGCGTTTTCACCTTGTTCTCGCCACGATATGGCTGAAATATTGCCGATGTGGCGTTAAGCCATAATCATTCATTCATTCTTTCATTCAAATGTTCTTAAGACAGTTTATTTACTTGTATCATTAAAGGGAAATTCTTCCTATCCCAAACTGTATCTTAATGGCACGGAGGTGAAGAGCGTTCAGTCCCACAAACACCTTGGGATCTTTTTACAACACAATGGGAAATGGGAGGAACACATTAGAAACTTAGTTAATAAATGTAACAAAAAAAAAAAAAAAAAAAAAAAAAAAAAAAAAAAAAAAAAAAAAAAACAGTATTCTCAACCGATGTAAGACATGCCTTATCCGAAAATGTTTGAATACTCTATACTTCGGTCAAATAAGATCTACCATCGAATATGGTGACATCCTGTTTGACAATTGCGGTATAGTGTTCTCAAAAACTTGAAACAATTCAGCGAAGAGCTGCTCTTCTGTTCTGGGGGCCTACGTCGGACATCATATAGTAAATTATTAAATGAACTAAGATGGGAACCGCTTTATGCGAGACGTAGATCCCACAGAATTCTTCTCTTCCATAAAATTATAAATGGGCTATCGCCTCCTTATTTGAAAAAATTACTACCATGCGGAAATGAAGCTTTCGCCAGTATATACAATCCACGAAATAAGCACAACATCCGTCTTCCCAAAAGGTCGTATCCAGTTGTACATGTCATTTATTTCCCAAACAATTAAAGATTGGAATTCAATACCTCTCCACTTTCGTCACGACTCTCTAGAAAAGCTTAAATCCTATCTCAAACCTAGTTTTGTGGACAGCATTACTATTTCCGTACTGTAAGATTCTTTTGTAACATTTTCCTCGATACGGCATTGTAGAGTGCGGAATTGACTGAGCGCTCTTCACGCAGACTTATTTACCAATGGCCTTTCAGATGACCAGTCTTGTCAAAAATGTAATTACAAATGTGAAAATTCTCATCATTTTCTTATTGAATGTCCCGCATATGCCGCTCAAAAAGGAAGCACATGTTCGACAGGTTTACTAAAACGATTTTTCCAAATGCTCACTTATCTAGTTTCCTTCCGCATTGCTCAAAACAGATCAAATATTTTACTTTTTGGATCAAATGACCTATCTCTTGAAGACAATAAAACCATATTCTGTTCTGTGCAAAAATTCATTCAAGATACTCGAAGATTTATCCATCGTACTCACCAAGTAGTTCAAACAAGCTCGTTTTAAAAAAAGGTACAAAGTGCTAAGACTGAAACCCATTCTTAAATCTGTTATATAATCGGTACTTAATGAAGTAAGTGAGTGTGTGCAGTATTGGACGCCCATGTGTATTGTAAATATGTTATTCTTCACTATCAAGTTTTGATTATATAAATGTATGATGTATATAAGTTTGAGGAGACCCCCTAGTGACCTATGGGTTGTGGGATATCCTCAGTAAACAAATAAAGAATTAAATTAAATTAGGCAAGCGCATTTCTAACCAGATATTACCTTTATTTATGGAGATCAAAGTGATCACCGTCGTTAAGTTCCGGTGACAAGTCAAATGCGAACAATGTGTATCCCCTACTGTAATTAGTTCTCGACAAGTTATTGCCCTCATCTGTGCCGAACTGCCCCGTGGCGGCAAAGAAGCCGTGGTAAGCCCTTAGATAGTCGTGTCGCTCAAAGTTAAAGGTGTGCACGGGTGTCGGAACCTGCTTTTCATTTCACGCACAAGCAGAGAAATAATGTATTATAGTGCCCGAATAGAAACCGGTTTTTTTAGCGTATTAACAGTTAAACCCACCATACCTATGATAATGCGTTTAGGTAACCGTTCTATGTAGGAGATTCTCCTGATAAACGGAGAGATCACCTCTACGGACAGTGAACACCTTACAATCCACACTATTGATGGGGTATTGGGCTGGAGATCGTTCCGGCGATTTCATATGCGCTATCTTGACGTGTGGATTTATTTTCACTTTATGAAACAAAATGATATTTTCTGTATAGCTATCTTAGATTTGGGATCATCATCATCATTCGTGATGATGCAAAAGGCATCATTACTTACAAATTTAAAGTTTTACATCGACGCCATTTATCAATAGTTTTGACTGGTGTAACACATTCAAGTATGGCCGACTAATGTCAAAACGATACGAGTGTGGCTGGTAAACTGGCGGCGAAGTGTCAAACAGTCATTAGCATTCACGCTGTTTAACTGTCCAGCAGTGTCTTTGTAAAACCATCCGCACGTCAGCTGCGACTCTTTAGCTTCTCGACCGCAACTCATAAGGGCTTCTATCATTGCCTTGTAGGGATATGTGTTTGTAGGCATTGACAAAGCAGCGTCATTTAGGGAAATTTGCATCTGTGAAAACATACCATGCAAGGTATAATTGGTAGCCCCTCTCTCCTAGAACTGTTCACACGCTTGCCTATAACTCGACTAACTTTTCTATTTATATGGTTTTTTTTCTTTCTAGGAAGACCTAACGATGCACAGTCATTGTATGGTACGCCCCAGTCAATTTTGCGACAGCACACAAACAGCAGACGGTTAAATACTATCCGCCTGCCGTCGCAATCGCGCAAACATATATATAGACAGGGGAGGTCACGTGACCCAAGCTGATTAAAATAGCCAGCGTGTAAGACAGGAAGGGAATGGGTTCATTGTGTGATTGCCTTTGATATGCTAATTTGGGGGAGTCGACTATTGATCGGGTTGGGTAAGGTTTGGCACAAGTCTTCGCCTATATATAAACCTCCGCGTCGAGTGCGGAGCGATGCCGAGCACGGACCGTCACCACCCTCCCCCGCCTCTTCGGGGCTCTGATTTGCATAAGAATTAAGAGAGTTGTTGTAATTGCTCGTGTGCGTGGTGATAAACGCCGTAGAGTTCGGAAATGGTTTCGTCGTGTATTGAGAAGTATATCGAGACGTCGTCGTGTGACACGAAGAAGGGGCAAAAATGCGTTATTGGTGTCGAATATTTCGTGCCTGTGGAATGTTTGGCCCTGGCTCGGACTCTACTGGTTTTAGTGATTTTGTTTGCATAAAAACCGGAAATCAAACGTGAAGGTGAAATTGGTAACACGATAAAGAATGCTTTTCGCCCAGAGGCGGCGTTGTGGAATGTGTGCAAGATAAAATCGTATAAGATGGTGTTTCGGCGCCTGGTACCAGAGACTTTGCAGGATTCGTCTGACCTACAAAAACCTCAACGTTATAGGGTGTTTTCTGCGTATGATCCTGATGGCGGTTGCATACCTTTTGGACAATAGGCCGAATAGGGACTATTGGGACAATAGTACCTGGCGTGTACCCATAGCAAAGTTAGGACTTTGGGCCCATTTCAAGATCGTAAATTAACTATATGTCCGCGTTGGAAATTAAATATATAGAGCACTGGTGGTGAAGCTGATGGGTACTATGGGAAGACTAGAACTGTTTGGTGGGTTTGTGCTACACATATAAATGATCTTCCAAACAGTGATAATCAAATTGCTGTATTGCACTATGGGTTGGACAGTAATGATCGAATTGAGGAATTGCTAACAATGAAAGTTACCTTAGAGGATAAAGGGAAGGACAGAAATATCAGTCTTAAAATGTATATTTTACTTAAAATCGCTGACTGAACATGCTGTTTTTTTGTCTGGAATAAACAATGCTCTTTTTTTGGTTTACATAAGGGGCCTTTGTTTTGCGTTTTTTCCTAGTCTTTTGTTGTGATCCGCTCGTGGACGGTTGTGGTGAACTCGTCAGGTCAGTCACCTCATAGGTGTCCACTTTTTGGGGGTTCAGTCTTGATGGTTGTTGGTTCTAGAGTAATGACGACGTCTATCAGCTCGTGGATTTGCCATGGGTCTGTGCTTAACTTTTCCATCTAGGGCTTCCAATTGGCTAAAACTAACACGTGTGGTACTGGGTGGATTTTTACAGTGGATTCGTATTTGGCGGAGAACATGATTCCGTTTTTAATAGATTCCAGTACCTCGTAGTTGAAGTAGTCTTCTTGCGATCTTGTTAGATCAAAAAATACTATTCTCTCCGTTATACGGATACTTTTATGTCTGAACTTTTCCCGTTCGCGAAGCCTATTGCTGCGTGTCGAAGGGTCAAATATCGAGCTTTCCCGTTGTTGCCTGTTTTGTCTACGATCCAGATGATGATGATACGTGAATGTAGTTCGTTCGTATTGAGATAACTTATGATTGAGGCTTGCCATTGTCTGAGTGGGGCAGAGCGCATCTTAGCACGTTCCATTTCAATGGATAGTTCTCCTTTCACAGATGATAATGGCACATAGGTCGTCGTTGAGTAGATATCTGCCATTGGTGTTCGTGGATAAGTTACGAACGCATGTACGTATTTTATCAATACATCTAGTTCCACCCGCTTCCGTGATAGAATCAGTTGTAGGTTGGCCAAGTCCAAGCGCTTTGACACGAGTGAATCTGATCTTCATTTTAAAGATGGAGATAATATATTAACCTCTCCATCCGATATAGCTAATGAATTAGCTGAGACAATTTCCAAGAAATCTTCTTCTGAGAATTGTACTTCAGAATTTCTACATATTAAAACCAGAAGGAGAAAATTAAATTGCCCTTTTCTTCTAAAAATTTAGAAGATTATAATTGTCCTTTTTAATATGGATGAACTAGAAGACCCACGAAAATTGCACTGAAAAAGGCACACGATACTGCTTGTGGTCCTGATAACGTATATTATAAGTTTCAAAAAAGTTGAACAAATTTATTCAAATACCATAAACGTAGACCTCGCAGTCATGGTAGGAGGAAGTTCAACAGAAACATGATTCACAAACACGTTAAAACACGTTAGCTATTTAGTAGGATTGTCGTATGACATCAATAGCATGCATGCTCTACGCACAGTATTCTATGCACTGCCATTGAAAACCGGTAGTTCGAGACTTATCCAATAACATACACAATTTTAATGTTCCACCGCACCTTGTAAGTCTGTGTCAAGACATATTGTATTTTCGATTGTATCGCCCTGTAACTACAATTGAAACTCAACACGATCGACTCTTTCTGAAGATAAAATATTTAGACAGGGGCCTTGATTTAATTAACCTACCACGCATCTTTAATGAACCTGATGTTAGAGCTGTGCCTAATTATTTTAATATCCAAGAGCCACCTTGCATATCCTATGAGTATACAAAGCCTATCGCTTCCAAAATTGTCAATTATCCCCAGGCCATGAAGGAGTTCGATTTGACGACGTATACTTCTGGCGGCTATAACTGTGGTTGTGAATTCTCAGTTTTTACCTACGACAAATGTAAACATGTCCTGACTGGTGACCTTAATATTGGTAAGAATCATGATATAAGGAATCTTTGTGAGGGGTCCTAAGTATAGAGAAAAGAGAAATGTCACCATTCGATCAAACAAAAAATCTCGGCACTTGATTATGTTAAAAAATGGTCAAAACGGGAGAAAGTGGATTCTTCGGTACTTAACGATTGGCTTGAGATTGTCAAAAAGAAGGTTAGTTTAACTATACACCGTCTAGACATTGATGCTCTACCTAAAGTTAAACAGGTTCTGAAGGATCCCACTGTGCAAGAAACACTCGCTGACCTTCATAGTAAATTTGTCATCACTGTAGCGGACATGGTTCCTAATAATGTCATCTTTATTTGGAAGAATTATTATCAAGAGTTCTGTGCATCTACAACGACATCCACGTATTCTGCTACTACATGTACTCTAGAGGAACTGTTTAACAAACACAAACCTTTCTTAAAGAAAGGCGCATAAATATACCTACCCGTCATACAGAAATACCACAACTTTACTGGATTCCTAAAATGCATAAATCCCCATACAAGGCTGGATTTATTGCGGGTTCCAGAAGCTGTAACACCAAACTCTAGTCAACCCTATCTAAGAGAGCGTTACAAGAAGTAGTCATTTTGGAATAAGTATTGTGCCCTAACAAAAAATTCAGGTGTCAACTGCATGTGGATTCTTAACAACTCCAAACGTCTTACAGAAGAACTTGATGCTCATATGCATATACAAAGACGTATCCACATGAGATTTCTCTACTCTCCATACTACGATTTCTCATAAAGATCTTATTGAAAGGACAGGACCGGCCCTGATAGCACAGTTGGTAGAGCGTCCGCTTCGGGACCGGTAGATCAGGATTAATCCTTGATCAAGTCACACCTAAGACTTGAAGGGGATTGACCCGTATCAGTATAATAGCTCGGGCGGGGTGGCTTACTTGCCTTCGGTAAGTCGTCTCCGTGAAGCAGCACTAGATAAAAGAGCGGTGGAAATCCGTCCTGCAACAAGGAGGCACATTACACGTGCATGCACCCGAAGGATTCCGTTACATTAACGTCAGAAGCAATAAGGCTTTATTTAGTTCTACTCTTTATAAAGGTTACCACTCATGAGATGTTACATTATTTATTGAATTACTTGAATTTCTCATTAATAACATCTATGTGAAATTCGGAGATGAGCCACAATTAGATATGGTGTTGGAACACAACATTCAGGCTTTACACAGCTTTTTTATTAATAAATAATTTACCACATGCAGGATTTCTGTTTGCATAGCTTTTATAGTTTGATGGTGAGATAGTATGCATAATCTCAATAAGATTTAAATAGAAATTAACAAAAAAGTGGGGAAACAAAACCGAATTAGATCGTCAGAGAGGCCTTAATTTGTAACATAGAAGAGCCGGTTATTTTACCTGACTATGAATTTTTCCCGGGTTTAGAAAAACGTAATTGGTCTGATAGATTACGAAGTTAATTTAGAGTAAATCTGCAGTAAAACAGTTTTAAAATAATTTTAGTTTGATTTAATAATTTTTAATTTGAAGTTAACCCTGGCGTACGTTAGCCTGTTTGTCAAAATGTCAAGCCAAATGTGATGAAACACGATAGCGTTATAGCATGTCATGGAAGTATTCGTGACTAAAATCTGTTAGATACGGTCACTTTGTGTTGTGGAGTAATAATTTAACCGATGTTTCTGTAAGAATAATAAATTCCTGACGTGCTGAAAATAATGGGTATGTTGTTTGTCAAAACATAACGTGCGCAATTCGTGTGCACACGGTCCGCAAATAGCGGCAGCCCCAGATATGTGTGGCATCCGGTAAGCTGACATCATCTGAACATGTGCACAACGTCATCAGCTTTTGAGACGAAATCCTCAGT
The DNA here is from genome assembly GCF_032854445.1 of Liolophura sinensis. Taxonomy (NCBI): domain Eukaryota; kingdom Metazoa; phylum Mollusca; class Polyplacophora; order Chitonida; family Chitonidae; genus Liolophura; species Liolophura sinensis. The sequence goes on along the minus strand of NC_088298.1, from coordinate 116,453 downwards.
GGCGGCACAGCAACATCGATAACGGTAAGTCAAAGAAAATAACGTACGTAAGTGGTTTTGGTCGAATACGTGTGAAATCATTGAGGGGACGGCTAAAATTTCTATGCACATTAAATATAAGCGATGTTAGGCTGGACTTACCAACGGGCGTTTGGCTAAAACGAGCGGTTGTCACGTGTAGCGATGGTGAAACTGGCCAGGCTTGACAAACCATGATTGACGTGCGTTAAGATTTGACCGCGCGAATCTAACGCACGTTAGCAGTTAACTGACTTGTTTGAAAATAAATGGAATAGTTGTATGTGTGAGACATTAATGTAACTCAGTTTGTTTGTTGATGTTTGCCCTACTTAGCTGTTACGTTTTCTGAAGCATTATGCTCAGTTGTAAGTCATAGGTTGTGTTTTCGTGGTGGTCTCTTGCGGACGTTTGACTTATGTGAACAGTCTGTCAAAGCCTAACTAAGAAATGTCTGACCAAGCTATTTTTCGTCCATTTGTGCATTTGGCTTGCACAGGCCAGCAATTTAACACTGGCCCAGGCATATTTGGTCATTTTGTACTGTAAAACCCCAAAAATGCGACAAAAACCTTATTTTATCTTCTGCAACGCTCATTATCTTCAACACCATCTGACCTGCTGTTTTCCAATTAAATATCTTTCACTTAACCAGTGAGTTTAATGTAACTTAGAATGGAATGAAAACAAACGAGTTTTAATATGCCCAAATGATTTTATTTTGCAGTACAAGATGTCCTTGAAAGTGAAACTTCGTTCTAACGTACGAAATAAGAACCCAAGAGCACCTGAAGTTAGTGAATCATCATCAGGGCCTTTTCAGTCCTCAGGAGTGCGCCACTCTGCAGCCTACAGGGAGCGTACTAAAACGGATCCTGAAAAGTGAAAAACTTACAAAATTTTGGAGGCGACAAGAGCACGTCAAATGCGTTAAAATCGAACAGAACAGAAACTTAAACAAAGAGAACAAGCTCGCATAAGACAGCGGAGATTTGCTGCAAAACGCAAAGATATTTCTCAAGGATTAAAACAGAATAGATGTAAGCCAACAAAAGTTCTCACAAGACATGAAGCTGACAAAAAACGGGAATACAACAGACTGAAAAAGAGGGAGTCAAGAAACAGAATGAGCTCGCAGCAGAAAAGAAGGGTTCGTGAAAAAGAGGCACAGAGAAGAAGGGAGCAAAGAGAAAGCTTAAGACAAAAAACTGGAACAAAAAGGAAAACTACGAATAACAATAATGTCATAAGTACAAGCACTGGCTATAAAACAGATTCTGCTCGAAAGATGGCAGTTTTGCGTTTGAGGGCAAAAATTCCGAAAGATGCTGAAAAATTTGCACATCTTATTGCTGAGTTGATTGACGGAAAGCAGACAACTCCGAAGAAGGTGGCAGCACTACAGGCCAGGGAAATCGAAACTTGTAGGAAAAGAATAGCTTTCCAAACTGAACTTTCCAATAAAATAAAGACAGCTGTCAGTGAACTGAAATTCAAAGCTGATAAGGATTCCTTGAAGAAAAGAAGACTGTTAATGAGTAGCTGTCTTATTGCCAAGAAATACAGGCTATCTAGAGAGCTGAATGTTAGACAGGGCTACATCACAAAGCTTTCCAGGGAAGTTGAACAAACAGGCTCAGTAGAAATCAGGCGGAGAACTAGAAAAGATGCAACGTGTTTAGATGTTATACAAAACATCCAGTCTTTCTATCAAAGTCCTAAAATTGCTCGTGAGTTACCCTGCATGAGAACATCTAAAGCCCAACAGCAGAGGTTCATTATGGAAGTCTCAATACAGAGAGCTTCTGACATGTGGAGGGCCGAAAATCCTGAACATATTGTTTCATTGTCAGTTTTCCAGAAACTGAGACCGTCTCATGTTCTCCTACAAAGATCTACAACACTGCGTCAGTGTCTTTGCGAATACTGTACCAGTATTATGTTGAAAGCGCTAAATAGGGCATTATCTTTGTGTACTGGTAACCAGAAAACTCTGATAGTGAAGGATAAATATCACTTACTTGATCTCACAATGTGTCCTAAGGGTGAACAAAAGTTTCATGAGCCGAAGTGTATCCAGCGGAGTTGTCAGAAGTGTGGAGAAGGGTTACTTGCTGAACATTTTTCAGACTTCAGCAGATTGCATGGTGAAAAAATTATCTCGTGGCAGGCATGGGAAACACAAACCTATTCCCATGAGGAAAAGCAAAAATCTAAAAAAGTTCAGGTTACGAGGAGAAACAAGTTTTCACAATTAATGAGAGAACTTACAGAAGAATGCGGGCCATTAGCAAAACATGTTTTTACAATTGGCAGGCCGATATGTTTTCACATATTAAAACTAAGCTTCCTTCTGGATGGTGTCTATTTGTCATGGACTTTGCTGAAAACTTTGGATGTATTTCCCAAGATGAAATTCAAGCTGCCTATTGGGCTAAAAATCAGGTCACAGTGCACCCAATTGTATGCTTTTATCACTGCCAGCATGAAGAGAAATCTCATATTGTTAAAGAGGCGTTAGTCTTCATATCAAATGACTTAAAACATGACAATCACTTGGTCAACCATTTTGAATCAAAGGCTATCCAGTATTTGAAGGAAAAAAGAGGGCTAACATTGAGTCGGATTATCCAGTTCACAGACGGGTGCAGTGCCCAGTACAAGTCAAAGACTCCCTTTTCTGACATCAGCTTTTCCAAAACATACTATGGCATTGAAATAGAGCGCCATTTCTTTGGTTCAAGGCATGGTAAAGGCCCAAGCGATGGGGTGTCCGGTTGTGTGAAGTCAACTGTGCACCGGGCTGTTGTATCAAGGAGAGCAACAGTCAATTCTGCCGAAGATATGTACGTCTTTTGCAACGAAAACCAAAACCAATGTTGTATGAATACGACCACTCAATATGACATAGGTCGCAAGAAATGCTCATGAAATCTTTTCCTTTTTTAACAGACTCTAGTTTTGATAGCAGCTTGGACATGTTGGAGGAAATTCCACATTCCCCAGATCAGTCATTCTCTGAAATAAGACAGACAAGGTTGGTAATTTATCAAAAGATAAACCTTCATTCTTCTGGGTAAAAACTGTAATATATACTCGTTTCAAATTAGTTCTTGTAGTTTTCAATGCTTGGGGAGGAAAATGTTTAAATAAATTTTAATTCTTCAGCTATTCCGAAGGTTCTTACCTTAAAGTGCACCATGGGATGGAAACCTACCCAGTAGTTGTAAGTTAAAATACAACAGTTATTATTTGAAGTTTTTGAGAGTTTTACTGTTTACTGTTCTAATGTTGATGATTTTTCAGGATTGCTATTTTTCAGGATTGTTACTTATTTCAGTTGGTTGGGTTTTGTTTCATGTTCATTCCTGTTACTGCTGAATGTAATTATTCAGTGTTTTATTGTAAAAATTGGATGCCAAACTGCTGCTGTTAGAAAGATACCGTCAAATTCTAAAAATGTTTTGTGTGTTGTTTACAAGACCTAAACAGTCTGATCGAAGTGTTGCAGAGGGCGGGAATTTCATTTGTTTCAGTTTGGTAAGGCTGAACTTGAATGTTTCACTCCTGTTCGGGCTAAGGAATAAAAAAACCGGACAATGTCAATAGAACCCTTAACTATTTCCAGGCTGCTCTAAGGAGGTCGCAATTGTGTGGGGGGTTTTTTCATATTTTTTTCTTGGAAAACTTGTGCTTGAGTATATCTTAATACACTGTACTTGGTGTATAAAATGTACAGGTGGACAGTTGGCCATGGGTGAATTACTTTCATCAAATAAAACCTGGACAGTGGACAATGCAAGATAACAGACACACCATTCTGGCAGATGATGTAGCTGGCATTTTGTCTCCCCCTGATCTGCAAGTGGTTGGAAGCAGATTCTTTTATGTGTTTTCTGGTGAGTATATATGAATGCAGCTAGACATTGATCTTGAAATAACAAAGGCTGCTCGACACAAATTCTTCCAGTGAAGTAATCACAGATGTAGTACTAGATTAACAGATGTCTTGGGTTAATCTTGTCACAGTATGGCTGAAATATTGTCAATGTGCATAAATTAATCAGTAATCAGTTTTGGGCTTTCTTTTTTCACTCATAAGATGAAATAATCTCCCGGGCAACTCTGTTGTCATATGAGTGAAATATTCTCAAGTACGACACTAAACACCAAGCAACCAACCAATCAGTCTGGGGCATTTAAAGAAATAGATTAAGCAACCTAGTCACATAACAACGGTTACATAATAGGTCATTTTGACTGAAATTTATATTACTTTCTTTGCAGATTTCTGAGAATTGCTTGAGGTGGACTTCAAAAGCCAATTGCCATGATCGCTATGCAGCTTTTGACCCTTTGAAGAAGATGGTTAACAGGGCTGGACAACTTATTTCAGACTTTTTCATTCAGTTGTGAACATTGGAGAATTACACGAGCATTATTTCTTTCTTTGTGAAGTTACAAACGAAAAATTGCATGGACATTATTGCCAGCTTGCGGATTTCCCATTTTGTGGTTTGTGTGATTATTTGTAAACAGACTTTATCTGGGTGAGATCGGACACTTTCAAAGGAAGTATTCAGGGTTGCGCTGAACGATATTCTACAACTTCAGTCGTAAAATATCCGACAGAGGAGAAACATGCTCAGCAAAACAGGGTCTGCTAAAACAAACTACTTGTCTTGTTTCAACGTAATTGCTTTGCTTAGTTTTGTTTCTTAATTCATTATTTGTCTTATGTGGGATGGTATTGGTCATAATCATGAGCGAAATATTCTGAAGTTTGACCTTAACCCGGTAATAAAATATATCAATAAATGTATATTCAAACACCCCCCGTGGGGTTTCCGGGGTGATAAGAATAGGACCTCAGCCCTCTAGGCAAGCTTGTCGTAAAAGTCGACTAACCTAGAGCTCTCCTGTGTGAGCCCGGTGAATATAATAGGCTCACATCTTCGCAGTTGTGTGAGAGGCAACCAAGGAGCGACCTGTTTGCCGTGGGTTGCGACCCGTAATCTCCGAGGACGGGATCCTGGTGTCTGAGGGTGTGTTGGTCTTGCGAGATCCTCACGCCCAACACGTCACTTTGGCCCTTTCTTGGAGAGAGACGGGAGGTCGGATGGGCCCGGTCCGATCAATAGGCTTGGTCATGTCTTGCCTCTGCGTTGTCCCAGAATTTCTCCATAACACCACTCAATAAAGAATAAATGTTATTTCTGAAATTTCGTTTGCGGGACTACGTTTTGAGGCGGTGGCTCATGGGTCAATCGAGTAGATTGAATTTAACCTTTGGTATAAATCAATCTGTTCGAGTATACCTCATATGGAATCCTTGATGTCTTTCCTGCCGGGTATTCCCAGGTTCGGGCATCGCCCTTGTTGGCACTCCGTGGTAAGTGGGGAACATATGGGGTGAATTTTTAATACATATATGAGTTCCATAAACAACTCTTCTAATGGTTCAAATATATCTATCCGAACTTCCTCCCAGCCCATTTCAGGTGCTGATAAAAAGAGGAAGTTGGCAGTTTTATCTGATTCGCTTGATAATAGACAGGACAATTGGCCGGCTTTTTATCGTTCTCTCCACTAGGAATGAACAGAAGCCGGCCTCAAAAATTCATCCTTTTCTTCTAAAAAGGGCTTTAGAGGGCGCAGCAGGCACTTTAAAAACTGTGAAAAAACTACGATCCGGGGACATTCTCATCGAATGTTTCCGGAAACAACAATCCAAAAATTTGTTATCTCTGAAGAAAATCTGATATATCTGTTTATACATTCCCTCACAATTCCCTGAACAGCTGTCCTGGAATAATACGTGATAGGGATGGTGATATCATTGATTTATCCGAAGAAGAAATTTGTTCTGAATTGAAACCACAGGGTGTTGCCAGAGTGAAGCGTTTCACAACAAAAAAAGCTGGCAACATCATCAAATTAAATACATACCTTTTTGACCTTCAACAGTACGTCTCTACCATCCTATATCTACATTGGCCCGTATAGAGTTAATGTCGATTTATATATCCCTAACCCTACACGGTGTTTTACTTGCCAGAAATTTGGCCACGGCAAGGGGCAATGCAAAACTAAACTTGTTTGTTTTAGATGCGGCAGCGAAGGTCATAATGGTTTCGACTGTAGCAGCACAGCAAAGTGCTGCAATTCCAGTGGAGATCACATGGCCTCCTCTAGAGACTGTCCTCTTTTCCTTAAGGAAAAACAAATAATAAATTTAAAAACAAAAAATAACATCTCTTATCAGGAGGCCCGCAAATTGGCCTCCCTTTCTAATAATTTACCGCAGCCTTCGTTGGCCAATGTGGTCAAGTGGGTAGCATCTGTTGCTACTCAAACTTCATTGACTTGGACCATTGGAAACGACGAACCTAGTTGTACAGTCTTACAGCCTTCTGCTCAACCTGCCCGTAATTCCTGTTCAACCCAGACCAATACAGTAAATCAAAAAACCCCAGTAAAAAACACAACAAACTGATAGACCTGAACCTAATCAAACCAAAAACAAAGCTGCCAAAAGTAAATCTGAAAATCAATCTCATAATGAAAATCCCCCGTGGGGTTTCCGGGGTGATAAGAATAGGACCTCAGCCCTCTAGGCAAGCTTGTCGTAAAAGTCGACTAACCTAGAGCTCTCCTGTGTGAGCCCGGTGAATATAATAGGCTCACATCTTCCCGGTTGTGTGAGAGGCAACCGGGGAGCGACCTGTTTGCCGTGGGTTGCGACCCGTAATCTCCGAGGACGGGATCCTGGTGGCTGAGGGTGGGTTGGTCTTGCGAGATCCTCACGCCCAACACGCCACGGCCCTTACTTGGAGTGAGACGGGAGGTCGGATGGGCCCGGTCCGATCAATAGGCTTGGTCATGTCTTGCCTCTGCGTTGTCCCAGAATTTCTCCATAACACCACTCAACAAAGAATAAGTGTTATTTCTGAAATTTCGTATGTGGGACTACGTTTTGAGGCGGTGGCTCATGGGTCAATCGAGTAGATTGAATTTAACCTGTTGGTAAAAATCAATCTGTTCGAGTATACCTCATGTGGAATCCTTGGTGTCTTTCCTGCTGGGTATTCCCAGGTTCAGGCATCGCCCTTGTTGGCACTCCGTGGAGGGTGGGGAACACGTGGGGTGAATTCTTATTATATAATAAATATGTCTAATTCAAACCTTTTGTCAAACGTTTCCAATATAACAATCCAATCTTCCTCTCGGCCCACTCCAGGCGCTGATAAAAAGAGGAAGCTGGAAGTTTTATCCGATTCACTTGATAATGAACAGGACAATTGGCCGGCTTTTATCGTCCTCTCCACTAGGAGCGAACAAAAGGTGGCCTCTAAAATTCATCCTTTTTTGTTAAAAAGGGCATTGGAAGGGGCAGCAGGGACTTTGAAAACTGTTAAAAAACTACGATCCGGAGACATCCTCATCGAATGTTTCCGGAAACAACAATCTAAAAATTTATTATCACTTAAAAAAATCTCTGATATAAATATTTATACATCCCCTCACAGTTCCCTGAACAGCTGTCAGGGAATAATACGTGATAGGGATGGTGATATCATAGATTTAACTGAAGAGGAAATCTGCACAGAATTAAAACCACAGGGTGTTGCCAGAGTAAAACGTTTTACATCAAAAAAAGCTGGCAACATCATCAAATTAAATACCTACCTTTTGACATTTAATAGTACATCTCTACCGTCACATATCTACATTGGCCCATATAGGATTAATGTAGATTTATACATCCCTAATCCTACACGTTGTTTCACTTGCCAAAAATTTGGTCACGGCAAGGGACAATGTAAAAATAAACTGGTTTGCTTCAGATGCGGCAGTGAGGGTCATGAGGGTTTCGACTGCAGCAACACATTTAAGTGTTGCAACTGCAGTGGAGATCACATGGCCTCGTCTAGAGACTGTCCGCTTTTCGTGAAGGAAAAACAAATAATTAATATTAAAGTCAGAAACAATATATCCTACCAGGAAGCCCGAAAATTAGTCTCACCCTCTAATACTTCTCCGCAGACTTCGTTTGCCAATGTGGTCAAGCGAGTAGCATCTGTTGCTACTCAAACCTCTTGGACTTGGCCCATTGGAAACGACAAACCTACTTCTATATCTTTACAACCTGCTTCTCAAACTGCCCATAATTCCTGCTCAACACAGACCACTACAGTACAGCAAGTAAAACAAGTAAATATTACACAAAAAATTGATAAACCTGAACAAGATAAAAACAAAACTACCAGAACTAAGTCCGGAAACAAAAGTCATAATGAAAATAATAAACCTAGTGGTCCCACGGAGCGTCCCTCTAAGGCCACTAGGGATCCTGTCCAAACTTTCAATAGGTTTGGATCGTTGGAGGACGTTGGTGATCGTTGGAGGACGTTGGTCCTTCAACATCAGATGCGGATGTGATGGATACATCACCCGCACCAGGGAGATCTTCCAGCCGATCTCCAAGAAAGGGCCGTCCGCGGTCTAAACACAAAGATAAATCGCCTATACGTCTCCCTCCATAATGGCGATATACGATAAAATTATACAATGGAATTGTCGAGGTCTTAAGGTTAATTTTATTGAAATAACACAGCTAGTTCAATCTTTAAATCCAGCCGCCCTCTGTCTTCAGGAAACTCACCTGAAGACATCTGACAAAGATAAATTATCTCTTAAAAATTATACTTTATATAGTACTTATTCAAATGAAGACGAGCGAGCTGCAGGCGGCTCCTCGATCTTTATCAATAACAATATTATTCACAGCCCTGTTGCTCTGGATACAGAGCTTCAGGCTGTGGCCGTTCGTGTTTCTTTGTCAGAAACAGTTACCTTATGTTCGATCTATATTCCTCCTCATTGTTCTTTGTCAATCTCTCAATTACATAACTTGAAAGAACAACTCCCATCCCCTTTTATAATAATGGGGGATTTTAATGCCCATAACCCTCTATGGGGCAGTAATAATATAAACGGTAAAGGCAAAACTTTGGAAGATTTTTTATCGAAATATGAACTGTGTTATTTCAATGATGGTTCTAATACCTATTTACATCCGGGTAATGGCATTTATTCTGCTATCGATCTCACTATCACAGATCCATCACTTTTCCTTGACTTTTCTTGGAAGGTGCATGACGATCTGTGTGGTAGTGACCATTTTCCTATTATCCTAGAGCATATCACTTCTAACTCTTTAGAACGTGTAGCTAGGTGGAAATTCGATAAAGCAGATTGGATCGCATTCGAGATGTTCTGTGAGGCTGATATCACTCCAGAGACTCTCAATGCAGCAAATGATCCAATATTAAAATTTAACGAGCTTGTTTTACGAGCTGCCGATAGAACTATACCTAAAACCTCGACAAATCCCAAATCCAAAAGCAAACCCTGGTATGATAAGGACTGTCGCAAAGCCATTAAGGACCGCAAAAAGGCCGAGCGAAACTTTAATATATGTCCTACTGATAACAACTTAAACCAGGTTCGTATTTTTAGAGCTAAGGCTCGCCGATTACTCAAGTCCAAGAGACGATCTTGTTGGCGGAACTTTGTTTCGGACATTACGTCAAAAACACCCATGCGTAAGGTCTGGAACATGGTTCAGAAACTTAAGGGCAAAAATAATAAAGCAAAAGTTCAGCATTTAAAAGATGGAGATAATATATTAACTTCTCCACCCGATATAGCTAATAAACTAGCTGAAACAATCTCAAAGAAATTTTCTTCTGAGAACTATACTAAAGAATTCCAGCATATTAAAAACCAGAAGGAGAAAATTAAATTGCCCTTTTCTTCTAAGAATTTAGAAGATTATAATCGTCCATTTAATATCGAGGAACTTAGAACTGCATTAAAAAAGGCCCACGATACTGCTTGTGGTCCTAATAATGTATATTATAAGTTTCTGAACCATTTACCACCTGAGCCACTGGAGACTCTCTTGGACTTGCTTAATGATATTTGGATAACTGGTAATTTTCCACCATCATGGAGGGAGGCGTGTATTATCCCGGTTCCCAAACCGGGTAAGGATCATAATGATCCAAATAATTACCGTCCCATAGCTCTTACCAGCTGTGTCTGTAAGACTATGGAACGGATGATTAATGATAGACTTGTTTGGTTTCTTGAAACCAACAAGTTACTCTCTAATATTCAATGTGGTTTTCGGCAAGGTAGATCTACCATGGATCACCTTGTTCGATTCGAAACTTTTATTCGTAATGGTTTTGTTAATAATGAACATGTGGTGTCCATATTTTTTGACCTTGAAAAGGCCTACGACACCACATGGAAATATGGTATTTTAAAAGACCTCGCGGATATGGGTCTTAAAGGTCGCTTAACTTTATTTATATCTCAATTTTTATCTGATCGTCAGTTTAAGGTACGGGTTGGGTCCACTCTTTCTGACTCTTATGAGCAAGAAATGGGTGTACCCCAGGGCAGCATTCTATCACCAACTCTGTTCAGCATAAAAATAAATAGCCTAGCAAAAACATTAACATCTGGCACAGAGGGTTTTTTATACGTCGATGATTTCCTTATATGCTACCGAGCTAAGAATATGAATAATATCGAACGTCAGTTGCAGCTTTGTCTCAATAAAATCGAGAAATGGGCAACTGAAAACGGTTTTAGATTTTCAACGTCTAAAACCGTCGGTATGCATTTTTGTAATAAACGGAAACTTCATCTTGACCCTCAGCTTAATTTTTGTGGTGAACAGGTTAAAATTGTTGGAGAAACTAAATTTTTAGGTATAATATTTGATAGTAAGCTATCTTTTATACCTCATATCAAAATGCTTAAAGCAAAATGTACAAAGGCTCTCGATATAATAAAGGTCGTGTCTAGCACCGATTGGGGTGCTGACCGATCAGTTTTACTTAATTTATATCGTTCTCTGGTGAGGTCTAAATTGGACTATGGATCCATCATTTACGGTTCCGCTAGGAAGTCGTATACTAAAATGTTGGATCCGGTCCATCAGCAAGGTTTGAGGCTCAGCCTTGGTGCTTTTAGAACCTCACCAGTAGAAAGTTTATACGTGGAGGCAAATGAGCCTTCCTTATACAACCGACGTATTAAATTTAGTCTTCAATATGCTACAAAGCTTAAAGCACATCCAACAAACCCTGCCTACGACTGTGTTTTCAATCCATTGTATGTAGACAAATATACTAAATGTCCTAACAAGTTCCCTTCGTTCGGTCTTCGTATACGGGACCATATTGTGGGAGCTAACATCAAGCTGGAGGATATAGCTCCGGTGTCTTTTCCGGAGTCTCCTCCATGGCTTCTCCGACAACCTAAACTAATATTTGATCTACGTAAATATAATAAATCGAATATAAATCCTCTTATAATTCAGCAAGGTTTTGCTGAAATTAAAGCTAATTATATGGATTATAAATTTATATATACTGACGGGTCGAAGGATGGGGACAGGGTTGCGACTGCGGCTGTCATGGAGCAGCGAGTCTTTTCCTTTCGTCTTCCATCCTCTTCTTCAATATTCTCTGTCGAGGCCAGAGGTATACTCCTGGCCTTATCATATGTTTCTTCTGGGTTTGCCAGAGGACAATGATATGCACTGACTCGTTATCTTGCTTATTGGCAATACAGAAAAATAAATTTAAAAATCCCTTGATCGTTCAAATTTTAGCTATACATAGGAAATTAATTAGAAGAGGTAAAGATATTATATTCTGCTGGATACCAAGTCATATTGGTATCCATGGAAACAGTCGCAGACAGGGAGGCGAAAGCTGCCCTAAATAAACCATATCTAAGATAAAAATCCCTTATACTGACATGAAGTGGAATATTCTTAAATATATTCGTGGCCTTTGGCAGGGTGAATGGAACTTGCAGGTCCATAATAAACTGCATGCCATTCATCCGGTCATTGGCTATAATTCATATACATTTGATATGTCTCGTAGAGACCAAGTCGTTTTAACCAGATGCCGTATTGGACATTCTCATCTGACACACAATTTCATCTTGGATGGGAGCAGTGCTCCCGAGTGTGTTGGATGTGATGCTAATATGGCATCAAACATATTCTGGTTGACTGTGTAGGCTTTGCCCATGTTCGGCAGAGATTCTACACGGTCAACTCTATATATGATTTATTTGACAGCATCGCTGGCGATGTTGTCATAAATTATTTGAAGGCCATTGGTCTATATCATAAAATATAAATTTTAATTGTCAAATATCTATAGATAAACAGTTATATATATTTATACATGTACTATAACCCTGGTTTTCGAGTTTTAAATCTTATTTTTCTTTTATTCGATTTAATCACGTCTGTACTTTTTGTTTTACTTTTGATGTTCATATTATCAGATCGAAAACCTTGACCGTCTCTTGCTTTCACCTTGTTCTCGCCACGATATGGCTGAAATATTGCCGATGTGGCGTTAAGCCATAATCATTCATTCATTCATTCATAATGAAAATCATAAACCTAGTGGTCCCACGGAACGTCCCTCTAAGGCCACTAGGGACCCTGTCCAAACTTTTAATAGGTTTGGATCGTTGGAGGAGGTTGCTCCTTCAACATCAGATGCGGATGTGATGGATACATCACCCGCACCAGGGGGATCTTCCAGCCGATCTCCACGGAAGGGTCGTCCGCGGTCCAAACACAAAGACAAATCCCCCATACGCCTTTCTCCATAATGTCTTCTTTAGACAAAATTATACAGTGGAATTGTCGAGGCCTTAAGGTCAATTTTATTGAGATAACACAACTTGTTCAGTCATTAAATCCTATTGCCCTTTGTCTTCAGGAAACTCACCTGAAGACATCTGACAAAGATAAAATAAATCTTAAAAATTATTCATTATACAGCACTTACTCAAATGAAGAAGAGCGAGCTGCAGGCGGCTCTTCGATCTTCATAAATAACAATATTATACACAGCCCTGTTGCCCTGCATACAGAGCTTCAGGCTGTGGCCGTGCGTGTTTCATTGTCTGAAACAATCACATTATGTTCAGTGTATATTAATCCTAACATTTCTTTGTCAGCTTTACAGTTACATAATCTAATAGAACAATTGCCAAAACCGTTTATAATACTGGGTGATTTTAATTCCCATAACCCCCTATGGGGCAGTAATACCATAAATAATAAGGGCAAGATAGTCGAAGACTTCTTATCGCAGGAGGAACTGTGTTATTTCAATGATGGTTCTAATACCTATTTACATCCGGGTAATGGCACTTATTCTGCTATCGATCTCACTATCGCGGATCCATCACTTCTCCTGGATTTTTCTTGGAAGGTGTATGATGATCTTTGTGGTAGTGACCATTTTCCTATTATCCTAGAGCATCTCCCGTCTAATTCCTTAGAACGTATATCTAGGTGGAAGTTCGATAAGGCAGACTGGATGGCATTTGAGATGTTCTGTGAGGCTGACATCACTCCAGAGAATCTCAATGCTGCAGAAGATCCTCTTTTAAAATTTAATGAACTTATATTAACAGCAGCTGATAGAACCATACCTAAGACCTCGACAAATCCAAAATCCAAAAGTAAACCCTGGTACGACGATGACTGTCGCAAAGCCATAAAGGATCGCAAAAAGGCCGAGCGGAGATTTAATCATTGTCCTGATAATAATAATTTAAACCAGGTCCGTATATTCGGAGCTAAGGCTCGTCGATTAATTAAGTCTAAGAGACGTTCTTGTTGGCGGAACTTTGTTTCAGGCATTACGTCAAAAACACCCATGCGTAAGGTCTGGAACATGGTTCAGAAGCTTAAGGGCAAAAACAACAAAGCCAAAATTCAGCATTTAAAAGATGGCGATACCCTATTAACATCGCCATCTGAAATAGCGAATAAACTAGCTGAAACAATATCTCAGAAATCTTCTTCTGAGAATTGCACTTCTGAGTTTCGACGTATTAAAAAACATCAGGAGAAAATTAAATTGCCTTTTTCTTCTAAGAATTTAAAATATTATAATCGTCGTTTTTCAATTGAGGAACTTAAAACTTCTCTTAAAAAGGCCCACGATACTGCGTGTGGCCCTGATAATATATATTATAAGCTTCTGAATCATTTACCATCTGAGCCACTTGAGACTCTCTTAGATTTACTTAATGACATTTGGCAAACTGGTAATTTTCCGCCGACTTGGAGGGAGGCGTGTATTATCCCAGTCCCTAAACCGGGTAAGGATCATACTGATCCAAATAATTACCGTCCCATAGCTCTTACCAGCTGTGTCTGTAAGACTATGGAACGGGATGATAAATGATAGACTTGTTTGGTTTCTTGAAACCAACAAGCTTTTATCTAACATTCAATGTGGTTTTCGTCAAAGTCGATCTACTTTAGATCACCTTGTCCGTTTCGAAACTTTTATTTGTGACGGTTTTATTAATAATGAACATGTGTCTATATTTTTGACCTTGATAAGGCCTACGACACCACATGGAAATATGGTATTTTGAAGGACCTTTCTGATATGGGTCTTAAAGGCCGCTTACCATCATTTATATCCGAATTTCTATCTGATCGTCAGTTTAAGGTACGGGTGGGGTCCACTCTTTCTGATTCGCATGAGCAGGAGATGGGTGTTCCCCAGGGCAGTATTCTTTCGCCAACACTGTTCAGCATAAAAATTAATAGCTTAGCTAAAACGTTGACATCTGGCACTGAGGGTTCTTTATACGTAGATGATTTCCTGATATGCTACCGTGCTAAAAATATGAATAACATCGAGCGGCAACTGCAGCTTTGTCTCCACAAGATTGAGAAATGGGCAGTTGCCAACGGTTTTAGATTTTCTACATCTAAAACCGTCGGTATGCATTTCTGTAATAAACGGAAACTTCATCTAGACCCTGAGCTTAAATTTTGTGGAGGAACCAGTGAAGATTGTTGGAAAATAAATTTTTAGGGGTTATATTTGATAAAAAATTATCCTTTATACCTCATATAAAAATGCTTAAAGCTAAATGTACAAAGGCTCTGGATATAATTAAGGTCGTGTCTAGTACCGATTGGGGTGCTGACCGATCAGTTTTACTTAATTTATATCGTTCTCTGGTGAGGTCTAAATTGGACTATGGATACATCATTTACGGTTCCGCTAGGAAGTCGTATATTAAAATGTTGGATCCTGTTCATCACCAAGGTTTGAGGCTCAGCCTTGGTGCTTTTAGAACCTCACCAGTAGAAAGTTTATACGTGGAGGCAAATGAACCTTCTTTATATCACCGACGTATAAAACTGAGCCTTCAACATGCTACAAAGCTTAAAGCTCATCCAACAAACCCTGCCTACGACTGTGTTTTCAATCCATTATATGTAGACAAATATACTAAATGTCCTAACAAGATCCCTTCGTTCGGTCTTCGTATACAGGACCATATTGTGGGAGGAAACATCAAGTTGGATGATATAGCTCCGGTGTCTTTTCCGGAGTCTCCTCCATGGCTTCTCCCACAACCAAAACTAATATTTGATCTACGTAAATATAATAAATCGAATATAAATCCTCTTATAATTCAGCAAGGTTTTGCTGAAATTAAAGCTAATTATACGGATTATAAATTTATATATACTGACGGGTCGAAGGATGGGGACAGGGTTGCGACTGCGGCTGTCTTAGAGCAGCGAGTCTCTTCCTTTCGTCTTCCATCCTCTTCTTCAATATTCTCTGCCGAGGCCAGAGCTATACTCCTGGCCTTATCATATGTTTCTTCTGGGTGTGCCCAGAGGGCAATGATATGCACGGACTCGTTGTCTTGCTTACTGGCAATACAGAATAATAAATTTAAAAATCCCTTGATCGTTCAAATTTTAGCTATACATAGGAAATTAATTAGAAGAGGTAAAGATATTATATTCTGCTGGATACCAAGTCATATTGGTATCCATGGAAACACAGTCGCAGACAGGGAGGCGAAAGCTGCCCTAAATAAACCCATATCTAAGATAAAAATCCCTTTTTATACTGACATGAAGTCGAATATTCTTAAATATATTCGTCGCCTTTGGCAGGGTGAATGGGACTTGCAGATCCACAATAAACTGCATGCTATTCATCCGGTCATTGGCTACAACAATTATACTTGCGAAAAGTCTCGTAGAGACCAAGTCGTTTTAACAAGGTGTCGTGTTGGGCATTCTCGTCTAACGCACAATTTCATATTAGATGGGAGCAGTGCTCCCAAGTGTGTTGGATGCGATGCCCAATATAGCATCAAACATATCTTGGTTGACTGTGTGGACTTTGCCCACGTTCGGCAGAGATTCTACACGGTCGACTCTATATATGATTTGTTTGACAACATCGCTGGTGATGTTGTCATCAATTATTTGAAGGCCATTGGCCTTTATCATAAGATATAATTTATTAATATATAAATATTTATCTATAATGTTATATATATACATTTCTTGATATATTATTTTTAAAATAAGAGGGTTTTCGAGTTTTAACTGTTTTTGGTGATTCTAATCTGGTTTTAAACATGTCCAAACATTTGTTTCCATTTTTAATGTTATCACCACCATATCGGAAACGTCAACCGCCTCGTGTTTCGACCTTGCTCTCGCCACGATATCGCTGAAATGCTGCCGATGTGGCGTTAAACCATAATCATTCATTCATTCGAACCCCACGATCCGCTGACAAAGCTTCCCTCCCCGTATACGGGTCACGCCTCGTTCGTGGTAGCGGTGAAAAATGATACTCGGCCCACCCACGATGTGTTTCTTGAGGCAGTGGTGCATGTCTTTGTCTTTCTCACCGACGAGGGTGAACACGGACCGTAAATCGTGAAACAAGTAGCGGAGGGTACGCCCTGGTATGCTAATGCAGTCTTTGAAGACATCGACATGCATGGTTTGGTAGAACACCGACATCTTTTCCGCAGCCTCCATGAAGGGAGTGACATCTAGGTTATTATACCACCGCAGCAAGTCTTTGACGGTCCGCATGCCGTGCTCTCGCCACTTCGTCTGTAGGGTCTTGTACTTCGCGTCCGTACACGGCTGGTGGGTGAGATCATTGTCGAAAGCATGTTGCGTTGGCAGGACCGTTTCCTCCAGCCGGGCAAGGGAGTCTATGTAGCTGTAACAAAATTTCCCTTTGGTCACGCGGCAGTCGTAAGCTTTCACCCACTTGTCGTAACTGTAATTCGGGGCCAGGTAATTCCGAATGTCCAAAAATTTCAGGTGTGGTGAGGGCCATGTGATTATTGTTCCGCTTAATCACATACTCCAAATCACCGCTCTGGACCAGGTGGGGGTAAAGCTGCTGTTTGATCAAGTTCAGGTCGTAGTTGCCCGCGTTAAAGCCGAGGACGGGGAGTCCATATATGTCACGAATCTGTCCCGTACCCGTCGCGTGTAAGACGGTTTCTTCTCGTCGGGATCAATCCGCTCGTCTAACGCGTCGAGGATGTAAGCATAACGCTCGTGGAGATAGGCGCTACTGATCTCGCTGATGGTGTTGAGGTAAGCCATCATTTCCTCGACGAGTGCCTGGGGATCGCCGGTGGAGATGAAACACACGGGCTGGTCGTAATCCGGTACATTAGAGTTGACGCTGACACTCATGGGGATGTGTTGGGCCGTCCATTCCGTCGAGCCAGTCGCCGTGTCGTCCACCGGGTTCACCGGGGCCAAGTACGCCTCAAAGTCGTAACACGCTCGGTACGGAAAGATGCCGTCGTCACCGTCCTGGAGGTCAATCCCCATGTCCGCCAACGTTTCGAAAATGGTGGGCCGATTGCGGAAGACACCCCAAGGGTACTTTCGTTGAATGGCGTCGGTGCACGTTTGACCGTGCCGTCGTAACTCCCACAGTGTCCGAAAACTCTTATGGCACACCTGGCAGGTGAAAGATCGAGCATAACACCCCATGTCTTTGATATAGCTGAAATGCCGCTGGTACAGGTTTAACCGCAGGGTAGGTGTAGAACAGCGCTCGGCACTGCGGTGAATGAGTTGTGCTGAGTACGACCTATCCATGGGGATGAGCTGGTAGACTTGAATGTTCACTTGAAACAGGCTTTCCACCGTGTCCAGCGCACTGAGGGGTACTCCGCGGAAATACCTCGGCTCAATCTCCAATTCCTCCAGATACCTGCGGTAATACACCTCAGCCTGGGCGTCGCAGTTTTTGGGGTCGGCCTGGTCTAGATGGACGGCCAGACACCGAAACAAACACCAATAGTCCCTGTAAGGACCATGAGCTCCACCCACCAACGTGTGTAACCCCTTGTTTTCCGTCAGGTGAGAGGGTAACGTTACCCCACCTTTACCGATAGGCTGATGTGGCAGTTTGTGGACGAAAAACAACACGTTGGTGATGAGGTCGACGGTCCATTTCGTATTGGGGCGTTGTTTTTGGGCCCAGGTAAGCGGGTCTTGCGTGAGGAGATGCTGGGTGTGGAATCCTCGCAGGTCAGCCCGACTCGCCACGCGGTACGGTGCGTCGAGTACTCGGGTGTTGGTGGTGCTCGGGTAATAATACCGCACCTGGCCTGTCTCTTTGTGGCGGAGGATATATCCAAAACTGTAATTGATAATGAAAGTAGTCGGCTGGTCTTCGTAAATCTCGTCTACATAGGCTGGGATAGCACCGAGATCACTCAGTCGGTAATTATAGCAGTCTTGAATTGGTTTGTGGCGATGGAAACGCGTCCTGATCGATTGCCAATGTCGCTGGTACAACTCCCGCACGTCACTGTCACGGCTCGGCAAGACAGCCTCGTGAGGCTGTACCGGGTCGGGCTCGAACTGGCTCGTTGGACTTTGTTTTTTCTTTTCTTCTTCTTTCAGCGAGGCATCCCCCGCTTGAGCTTAACTCGTGCTGGGTTTGTTGTCGTCGGTGGTGGTAGATGAAACAGGTCTCTGTAACATAGAAGGGTGTAGACGTTATAACCCAGGTAAACCCTAGACATACTCTATATACATACTATTGTACATATGTTCCGCTTAAAAATTTTTATAACACATATAATACATAGGAGCCATTCCGATAGATATCAACCCTAGCATGACACACTGACACAGTCCTTTTTTTAATACATAAAACATATGAATCATCCAGATAGATATTCCCGTTCCCCATTGTTCAGGAAACATTGTCAGCTGTGCTTTATTTTGCCACGTGGTTTTTGTTTTGAACTACAGCGCCATCTATGATGTCCAATAATTATTGTTTTATTCAAATTTACATAGAAAAGGCACCACATCCAGAAAATATAACCACAGAAACGTGTAAGGCAACATATAGGTAAAAAAATAAGCTGATAACTTGGAGGGACACGGTTATGTAGCACTCGCTGTGCCACTGCGAAAAGCAGTTCACCCGCGAGTCTCAGTATCGAAAACTGAACCGTTCATAGTAGACACATGGTTTTTGTTTTGAACTACAGCGCCATCTATGATGCCCAATAATTATCGTTTTATTCAAATTTACATAGAAAAGGCACCACATCCAGAGAATATAACCACAGAAACGTGTAAGGCAAGATATAGGTAAAAAAATAAGCTGATAACTTGGAGGCACACGGTTATGTAGCACTTGCTGTGCTAAAGCAGTTCACCCGCGAGTCTCAAGTATCGAAAACTGAACCGTTCATAGTACAAAATATGAGAAGAGCCCTACAGCGCCATCTATGATGCCCAATAATTATTGTTTTTTTTTTCGTATACTGTTACAAACATGTAACATGAGATAGCTCTTACTGTCTTAAATTAACTTTCAAGAAGCAAAGCGGGTTCGGGGCGAAAAGAAGACACCTAAGCCTACAATGACCACTTATACACGTAGAAATCACAACCACCAGCCGATGTGGGGGGTAGGTTGGTCAGTATTAGACATATTGCATATATATAAGATATATACATAGCAGGTGAGTTGAACACAACCCCGGCTGACAACAATGTAGCGTCACGCGCACAGCTCTTCCAGGCTGATGATTCTGTATGAAACGGGCGGGGGAAAACATAAAAGCCCGCTCGCACTCATCATCCAATCAGTGGGCTGATAATTCCTTTTGTCGTGCTTTCGCCCAGGCCAGGGTTAGAAGTATATATAGCATAACCGCGGGTTTGAGTTGGTCAGACTGAGCACAAATTATCTACAGCTTTTATCGACAGTTATTATTATGGCTCTTTTTCTGGGGGATTACGACAATGAGTGGGCTGAGACCCCATCCTCATGAGGAATCACCATGGGATGAAGACGAAGAACCTTGGACTTGGACTCCCCTGTCCTCCCCACTAATCGTCATACCAGTCACCAGAACAACAACAACAACCTGATACGCAAAATATAGAACCAACCGAACAACAGCACCAGCTGGAAAATGCAGAACTAGCCGAACAACAGCCCCAGCTGGAATCGAACCCCGACCGGGGAAGGCGAGCCGAGCCCTGCACCTGCGCAGGGTGCGGTCGAGTGAGAGAAGGAGTTATGGCGACACCCCCCAAGACCACCATCACCAAACACCCGGCGCGGGCGTGGGCGAGGTAGATTGGCAGAATTAATAACCCTCGCCCGGCAGGGGCGTTTAACGCAACCCAATATTAACCGGTTTTTCAGACCGAGGAGTTCCCGGGGGTGAGGCGTCGGACGGGGGTTACCCCGGCGGCTTGAGCTGGAAGATACAGCCGAAGTGGAGGACGAAGAACGTTCACGTGGGAGTTCGAATCCAGGCCACGGCGAGGGTGAGCAGTTGTCGGAAAAAACACCACCACCACCTGGCTGGCTATCCGCTCGTCGCGGTCGGCCCCGAGTTCACGTCCCACCCCAGCCTCGGGGTGGTGACACCCGCCGTGGGGTGGTAGAACCACCAGTGCCAGATCCACAGCCAATACCAGTCGAGCAAGCGGGGGCGGTGAGGCCTGTCAACTCCCTAGAGGACAGGCAAGCCTTAGTTCGCCACACTGAGGCTCGATTGCGAGCCGACCCTCCCCTGCAGTGGTTTTTAATCCCCGCGGCGGTGGGAGCAATACCACTGACGCCAGCTCCGGGATCGACCCCACCACCACCAGCCGCACCAGCACCAGCGTCATCGTCACCAGCCAACCCACCACCAGCCAACCCACCATCACCTGAGAGTGGTGCAGGTGAGGTCCTTGGTGCGTCACCACAGGGGAGGAGGAGACACACATCGGACGGTTTTCCGACACGTGAGTGTCGGATTTGTTATGTAAGAGCGTCCGATGCGTGTCTCTTACCCTGTGGGCACACAGCGATTTGCCTTACCTGTGCTCGTCGTCTCGCACCCCAGCGGTGCCCATTCTGTAATTTGTACATATTACGTATTATTCGTCTCTATTATTAATTGTTTGTCAATCTTGTTTTAATCGTTTTTCATGTTGTGAACCTGTTGTATTTGTTGTTTTAAAAAAGAAAAAAAAATGGCTGTTTAAAAAAAAGAAAAAAAGAAAGAAAACAGCAGCACTTTCCAACGGCCCTTTTCAGGGCCACCCAACTCTTCCCGAAAGAGTACTTTCTCAATCTAAGCACTAAAAAAAAGAAAAGAAAGAAAAAGAAGCTCCACACCAGACAGTCTCCCCATTTTTTTTTTATCCCAAATCCTTAGTCTTCCTAACCTTCTACTCCACCTAAAACTCTGCCTAATTCATACCCACCCTGAAACAAACAAACCACTGTTTTCTATATTTATCCATCTATATCTACATCCCCTTGTCTTGTGTATATACGTAATGTATTGGTGTTACTTAAAACTCTGCCTAATTTATACCCAGCCTGAAACAAACAAACCACTGTTTTCTCTATTTATCTATCTATATCTATATCCCATATACTGTTATACTGTACTCTAGTCTACTACACGCTATATCACGCTAGTCTATACACATACACCCCGCGGCGTGGAAAAAAAACACCAAATTTCTTGTGTGTGTATGTGTACTGTATTGCTGTTACTTATGTATTTCCAATGCAGGCTGGTTGGGAGGTAGGCAGGCAGGTCAGTCGGTGCAGCCGGTGCATGGTAGGGTTGTCAGTATTAGACATATATACATATATACATAGCAGGCGAGGTGAACACAACCCCGGCTGACAACAATGTAGCGTCACGCGCACAGCTCTGCCAGGCGGAAGATTCTGTATGAAACACGCGGGAAAATGTAGCCGAGATGGATATATGAAAACACGCCCGCCAATGATACATCACTTTTAGTGCTCTCACTTAGGCCCGCGCTTCCCTCCAACTTTACAAGCCGGGGTTGTCTTATAAAAGGCCGATCACCTCGGTGGTACGCCACTCTACAGCGCTATCTTTTCTAAGACTCAGGTTTTGATGACAGTGGATCCAAAACTGAAGTCAAGCAAACTCCGTATTAGATAATCAGTCTGATGTATACACTCGCCTTGTCTACACGGACAACAAACCAGGATTACAATGCTCTACTGGTTTTGTTAGTTCTTTGTGGGTTCTTTCATATAATCGACCAGTCTATAAGGTCGAATATTCCGGCCTAGAGGTACGTGTATAAATGGCTCAGAAAATAAATAACATTCTGGATGAGAATCAAAAGGTATATAACCGACCCGTTAGTAGGTCACTCAGCCCGAGCAGGACACAATGACTCGGTCGCCGTACATGTTTGTTTACATATGACGACGTCATAACAGACATCATAATACATTATAATGCATTGTCATCAGCCAAGGCGGGGAGAGAGGGAGAAAGGGGGGAGGGCTGTGGGTGGGGGTGTGTAGAGACGAGACGATTGAGATCTGCCAATCACCGACAGACCCGAACGCTCCACCCAAACGCGTCAGGCTTGACGGGGTGGGGTGGACTCGGCTCAAGACCCTGGCTGCTGATCTACCTGAGGCGGGTTTACCTGTGCGGGAGCCACTCTCCAACGGGTACTTTCTGTCCACGCTGAGGAACTCGGAGGGTGTCCTGTACGTTCATGTGAAGAAATGGCGAGCCTACCAGCCGAACGGTCGACTCTACCCGACGAGTGAGGGTATCACGCTCAAGTACTGGACTTACTGGCAAAAACTAGTCCAGGCCATCCCCGACATCGACGCCTTGGTGCTGGTGGTGATCGAGGCTGGTGATAACGACGACATCCAAGAGCCCCAAGACCCCCAAGAGCCCCAAGAGCCGGGGATGGAGATGGAGATGATGGAAACAGAGGAGGGGAAGACTGAAGAGACCGGAGAGACTGGAGAAACTGGAGAGACTGGTGAGACGGGCGGTGAGGTGAATGCTGCTATGAGTGCTGCTTTAACCGCTGCTGTGACGGCTGCTGTGACGACTGCTGATGGGGAGACTGCCGATGATGCGACTACTGCTGCTACTGCAACCCCCACCATCCCCGACATCCCAGTGGAAAAGGTGGAAAAGGCGGACCCGTTAAACCCTGAGCTTGAGACGGCGCTAACAGCCTTGCTGTGGCAAGCTTACGATGTAGCTCTCCAACCCCACCTCCTCAAGTTACAGCGCGATGTGTACAGTCGACAATCCACCAACACCGCGAGTGATCCATCTCCTCCCCGGCCTTCCTTGCTGGAGAACCGAGAGCTGACCCTGAGTATCGTGGACGAGGCCCGTATGCGTTACCTGAAAGAGGGACCTGTGTTGGCCAAGTTCATGCGCCAGGCCCGTAAGGCAGCCTCCCTCCCGTGGGCTGTGGAGAAGAGTGTGAAAGACCAACTGCGGCAGTTTTTAAATGAGACGCCGATCAACAAATCGAACCCGGCATTCGCCCAGATGTACGTGAAGTATTTGATGACAGACAAGAACCTCTCTGCACCTGACAAGCAGCCTACAATCCGGCCTAACAACCAAGCCAACCAGCCTACCCAGGCCACCCAGGCTACGATGACCGAGTGAGTGTGTTTTTGTTTTAACCGCACCACCCTTACCCAGCTTTTTTTTTGTTTGCTTTGCCCTTCATACATTGTCGTTTTGTTTTTACCTATGTGTGTTTTTTACAGGAAGATGACTAGGGTGGTGCGCGTTATAAACATTGACCAGTGTCAGGACTTTCATATTGGCGATACAATCATCATCACGAGACATTTCTCACCGTGACACCAAAATAATGGACACTTACAGCATGTATTTATTCGTTCATTCGTTTGTTCACTGTTCGAGTTCGAAAAAATAAATAAAAAAAAGTTTTCAGGTTGACGACCCTGGTCTTTGGTGTTGGTTATTGTCTTTACCTGTGGGTGAAGGGGTAGTCTATCTATCTTTTTTTTTTTTTTTTTTTTTTTTTTTTGTACGCCACAGCAATCTAGGCTGTGGGAAAACAGAACCGAGTCTGTCCGCGGTATGTAAAACATACCTACATCCTTACTAACAGGACCAGCCCATCATTATATGACTAAAACGTCACAACCGGCAGACAGATAGAGCCAGGACAGACACAAGAAACAAATATCCATTAAAATTTACAGTAAAACTTCCGCCTCAGAATAGGCGGAACTGCTGAAAACGTGAAGTCATGACACCAGGTCACGAACAATTGCCAGATTAAAATTGGACAACGGGCCTGCCGTTCCGCAGAACACAAAGAATAGAATTGCGACACCAGGTGGTCTTGAATGTCGCCAACTTTCCCAGCCTGCGATGCCGTTCAAAATCAGTCAGCAAGTGGTACTGCAGGTCCCTGTGGAAAAGGCTGGGCACCACCTTAAGATGGTCGATCACGTGATTGTGTGCTACCACGTAGCACCGATGCCTCCAAATTGACCAGATACAAAGAAACACCTGATCTCTGACGACCGGTTTCAATGAAGAAGGCACTTGTCTCAAGTCGCCCCACAACTCATCTTCCAGGCTGAACGAGAACCCTCGTCCAAGGACGCGCCCAATCGTCCGTTCCAACATCTGCCACATGCTGGACGCAACCGGGCAATGCCACACAAGGTGTTCTACGGTCTCGTCTTGAGACGAGCACAAAGGACAGTCGGCAGATACAGACAGTCCTGCTCGGACTAACTTATGCCCGACCCACCACTGTCTGTGCCACAGCAGCCAAACAGCCTCCTTAGCTCGGTTGTCTACCCCAGACTTCCAGAGCGATAAAAACAAGTTCCTCCAGGACGATGGCACCCAACCCAACTGTTGCCACTTCTGGACTCCGGCAGGGGTTACGTCGTTGTCCACCAGAAGGATCTGATACCATCTCCTGGAGGAAAGCTGAGAAAGGTCCTGTTGGTTAACCTGATACCTCGTCCGGCTGGGATTCGTTACAGTATCCGGCAGACTGAACCATGCCTTCGGTATTGCCCTTCGCACAGCTGCTAGGTGACGCCAATTGACCGACTCCAAGACCAGCCACACTCTGGTGCCTCCATCCACAATATCCGACAATCGCCGGAAACTGGGCGTGGCCGTCTTACCAGGCATCAAGGGTCTTCCACCCTCTCCTAAAATTAGGGGATTTCCATACAAAGGCTGATCCAGAGCTTCCTGCCACGAAACCGGATCAGCCTCAGTCCGTTTCAGCTTAAAGAAGGTTTTCAGATGGTCGAAGTACCACCGAGGAAGAGAACTGAAACGCGTTGGAGCTTTAAGCAGCCGGAAAAAGTCAACCACAGCGTGGGGTTCACTTTTCGACGCCACAAGCCTCCGGCCTACCTGAGCCCACCGAGACGAACTCAACATAAGCCGCTCCAAAAAGGCCAGCTTTAAGGACTGAACCTTCTTGGGGATATCTACGAGGCCTAGACCTCCACTTGCCTTGGGGAGGGTACAAACTTTGGAAGAGACCAGAGGCTTTTTGCTCTTCCACAAAAAATCCCGACACATCCCAACTAATGTGTTCTCCTTATCCGCCGGCAAGTCAAAAACTGAGGCAACATACCACAATTTCGACATTGCCAGCAAGTTTAACACAAGGACTCGCCCAACAATGCTTAGGCCTCTCTTGCTCCATCCCTTGAGGGTGCTGCCGACCTTCTGGATGTGGTCATTCCAGTTAACAGAAGCCGCGTTTTTTGCACCTTGTTTTACCCCCAAGAGTTTGACGTGATCCTGTGACCATTCAATACCCAAAGGAGTATCAGCACGACCCCTCCAAGCACCCAAGAATAACCCTTTTGACTTGGATCTGTTGACTTTGCAGCCAGACGCTTTCTGGTACTTGTTCAAGATCGCCTCAGCAATGTGGAAATCTTCATCATCTCCCACGAAGAGAGATGCGTCGTCGGCATACTGGGAGATTTTGATCGGTTCTTCGACATCAGGGACTCTCACTCCCTTCATGTCAGAAGACCTCACAACCACCCCAAGAACCTCTGCGGCCAGAACGTAAAGCAGGGGAGACAGAGGACAGCCCTGGCGAACTCCACGCTCGAGGAGAACAGGGTCACCAATAAAACCATTCACCATTACACGACTAACAGGAGACTTGTAAAGAAGCCGGATCCATTTACAAAAAACAGGCCCGAACCCCATCCGCTCCAACACTTTGTGCATAAAAGCCCATTCCAAACGATCAAAAGCCTTCTCGTTATCAAGGCTTATGATTGCCGCCTCGATATCCTCGTGTTCGACCAGCTCTATAAGGTCCCGAACAAGGAAGCTATTGGTGAGGATTGACCTCCCTGGCACAGAACAGGTCTGATCACTGTGAACAACAAGGCCCATCACGGATCCAAGTCTGCGGGTTAGCGCCTTCGTAATGATCTTATAATCGGCACACAAGAGTGAAATCGGCCTCCAATTCCGCAGGTCCTCTTTTGGCCCCCACTTGTGAACGAGCCTGACAAGAGCCTGCTGCATTGAATTGGTTAACTCACCCTGCTCAAAAGCCTCGTTGGCAACGTCCAGCAGGATAGGGCCTAGGACATCCCAGAAAGCCAAATACAGTTCGACAGGAAGACCATCGATACCTGGGGACTTGTTCAGCGTCATGGACTTTGCTGCAGAGTGCAACTCTTCCAAAGTGAAAGGCTGTTCACAGATCGCGGACTCCTGAGGAGGCTGGGAGATCTGGGAGATCAACTCCTCCATGCAATTTCTCTCAACTCCCTCTGAGGTGAAGAGGCTCTGGTAGAAATCGCATGTGGCCTGCAATAAATCCTTGGTGGACCGGACTGAACGGCCATCAGGAGTTGCTACTTCGCGGATAAGTTTTTCAGTAGCACGCGACCTCTCCAAAGAACAGAAATAGCGAGTGGGGTTCTCGCCTTCCACCTGCCACTTGACTCTGGCACGAACGGCGGCTGCTTTATAAGCCTGTTGCTCACCAGCCCGCACTTTACGTTTTAGACCTTCCAACAAGTCAACTAGATGGGTCTCCCCATCACTAACTCTTTTAGAGACCTTGTTGTAATCCTTTAGGAGTTTACGTTGAGCCCGTTTACGGCGACGTGCCCTAGCCTTACTGTACGACAGTGCCACCCGCTTAAGCCCAGATTTGCCCTCCTCCCAGAATTCAGCAGCAGACCTAAAAGAATCCCTCTCTGACATCCAAGCGGCAAAATAATCTCGCATGTTCTTGTGAAACTCTTCGTCATTCAAAAGGCTGACGTTGAGCTTCCAGAACCCCGGACCTTTCTCTACCCAATCCTCTGAATCAAATTTGGCTGTGACCATAGTATGATCAGACATGGCAGTGGGTTCATGACCTGCATGAACCAGATGTCCAAGGAGATCCTTGCTACAATACACTCTATCCAGACGCGAAGAGTGCGCACCAGTTGGCGAGGTCCAAGTGTATTCATGGGCATCAGGATGAAGGAACCTAAAAGTATCCGACAGAGAATATGTTTTAATCAAAGTTGCCAAGGGAGCAGTAGACGAATCAGAAGCTACCGCGGCCGTGCTTCGCCTATCTATTAGAGGATTTAAGACGCAATTGAAATCTCCGGCCAGGAAGACGTTGGTGTTTGAATCACCCAGAACTCTTTCTAGACCTTGGAAAAACCGACGACGGTCAGGAACATATGTTGGTGCATGTACGGCGACAAACGTAAAATCAAAGCCTGAATACTCCGCCTCAACCTTGACCCAACGACCACCGGGATCAGTGACAGATGACACTATGGTCCCCGAGGCGAGGAAAGAAGCAAGAAACACAATAGCCGTGCCCGCTCTATGATTCGACCCGGAAGAGGAAAAGACTTTCCCTTTCACAGCTGTTTCAAACCGGGTTACGTCATTGACGTCAGTAAAATGCGTCTCTTGTAGAAAAGCAACATCTGCTTTTAATGACCTGAAGGTATGGCCAAGGGAAAATTGCTTCCAGTCCGAAAGCAAACCCTGACAATTTAGTGATACAACATTCAGAGCCATTATGGATCTATTTAAGTTTTGTTTTTCTCGACTTCTTGTACAGGGCAGCCTTGCGTGCAGCAAAGTCCTCCTGGGACAGGTAAATGACTTTCCTCTGTTTCCTGACTTTCTCAATTTTTGAGTCGCGGCGCATGGTCCGATAATGGACTCCTAAAGAAGTGGAGACAGGGACTAAAACCTCGCCTTGATCGTTTGCGTATGCCGGCATTGACTCGTCTAGGTCTTCTCCCGGAACGGAATCCTCCATTTCCGACGTCGTGTCGTCCATGGGGATAACCGATCCAGAGGCTTCAATGCCGCTAACTTGGTCTTTTGACGTGTCTACAAAAATGGCCTCTGAAGCGGTGCTCCATAAGGACTCATTTACATCTTGTTTTGCAACTTGCTGGGAAAAGGTAAATGACTGACTCCACAAGTCTTGTGAAGAGTCTTGCTCGGGAGACTGACCGGTCGAGCTGTACGGAACCAACGGTTCAGTGAAACTCAACGATACTTCCTCCTGTTGGACCTGGCTAGAAACGGATGAAATACCATCATCTGCATTTTTGTCCACATCATTTTCCTCCTCTTTACCTCCTTCATTGCTACCTCCCTCCAGCCCATCCTTACCATTATCCATAGCATCTTTATCATTCCCGTCCTCTGCCTTATTCACCTCATTTTTATCATCATTACCCACTACATCATTGCTACTCTCCTGTCCACCATTCGTATCCCCATTCACCATTTCACAATCATCCTCAGCCTCATTACTATCATCCGTGTCATCATCACTGTCATCCTTTCCGTCATTATCTCCCTGCTCATTGTCATGATCATCATTATTCATATCCTCGTCGTCCTTATTACCATTATCATCCATCGCAACTGCGATGTCATCTTCATCTCCACTACTTGTCAGATTATCGCTACTCTCAGTGTCCAGATCTTGAGGACAATTCTTTTGGAAATGACCTTCTTGCTTGCAAATCAAACATTTGTTTTTCAGTGGGCAGTCATTTTTTAGGTGGTCTGTCGCCTGGCACAAGTGACAAGCTCGCACCTGCCCTCTGTACCAGACTGGTAACCGAAAAGATGCTCCCACCCATATGGCTTCAGGAATGGTGGACGAAATGTTGCTCATCCATACTCTCCTAACCCCATTTTGCAAGGTTCTGTCGAACAGGTAGCATTCTCGTTCGACAGAGTGCAGCGTTCCAAACTGTTTGAGAGCAGCCCCTATCCGTTCATCCGGAATCTCATAGGGGCTCTTCACCTTCACCAAAGTTCTGGATTGCTCAACTTCATAAACCGGACAGTTTACCCCATTAAGCACCAGATCTTCATTAAGCAGTTTTTGCTTGACCTCCTCATTGGCAACAGTGACATTCCACAGATCCCCAGTAACGTGGACCAAACCCCTCAACACTTTGGGTCCGCTGCCGATGCGTTCCTGCAACCCATGGTAAACTTCAATGGCTTTTATATTGCCTTTAATCCGCAATTTAAGGCTAAGAGGCCTTTTAATGCGGAAAGCCATTCTGGTGGTGAAAAAAAAAAAAAAAAAAAAAAAAAAACCCTCGCCCAAAGGCGCTACCCGACTGACACGTCCAACTGTGTGGACGGTTAGTCAGGTACTGCACTACGTGCTCAACCCCTTCACCGATCAACTGTCTAGTGACAGTGGCCAATAAACTTCGTGCAAGAGTGCACCAATTTGCTGCAAGTTAGTTACAAAAGCCTTTGTGTGCCCTGCTAGCCCGGGATGAATGGAGCTCTACCGGGCAAGCTGACCTTGTTCACTGTCCTATGCTGTAAGCCGTATAGGCCTCCAACACAGGCCACGACAACTGGTGCCTGAGCCAAGCCGCGCAGGCTGGCCCACCGGCCACGCCGGCCAAACACCAAAACGTCAAAAAACTAGTCAAAAATATAGAATTTCTGACTACAAAGTATATCAATGGATAGCTCGTGACAAGAGAAATCTGTGAGTATCAGAAACACACAAGAAATCACTGGAAATTCAGAGAAATGAAACCTGACAGATGGAGCGATCTGACAACACGTCTGACCTCCAAAGCTCTATCTATCTTTCTATTTTTTTTTTTTTTTTTTTGTACGCCACAGCAATCTAGGCTGTGGGAAAACAGAACCAAGTCTGTCCGCGGTATGTAAAACATACCTACATCCTTACTAACAGGACCAGCCCATCATTATATGACTAAAACGTCACAACCGGCAGACAGATAGAGCCAGGACAGACACAAGAAACAAATATCCATTAAACTTTACAGTAAAACTTCCGCCTCAGAATGGGCGGAACTGCTGAAAACGTGAAGTCATGACACCAGGTCACGAACAATTGCCAGATTAAAATTGGACAACGGGCCTGCCGTTACGCAGAACGCAAAGAATAGAATTGCGACACCAGGTGGTCTTGAATGTCGCCAACTTTCCCATCCTGCGATGCCGTTCAAAAACAGTCAGCAAGTGGTACTGCAGGTCCCTGTGGAAAAGGCTGGGCACCACCTTAAGATGGTCGATCACGTGATTGTGTGCTACCACGTAGCACCGATGCCTCCAAATTGACCAGATACAAAGAAACACCTGATCTCTGACGACCGGTTGCAATGAAGAAGGCACTTGTCTCAAGTCGCCCCACAACACATCTTCCAGGCTGAACGAGAACCCTCGTCCAAGGACGCGCCCAATTGTCCGTTCCAACATCTGCCACATGCTGGACGCAACCGGGCAATGCCACACAAGGTGTTCTACGGTCTCGTCTTGAGACGAGCACAAAGGACAGTCGGCAGATGCAGACAGTCCTGCTCGGACTAACTTATGCCCGACCCACCACTGTCTGTGCCACAGCAGCCAAACAGACTCCTTAGCTCGGTTGTCTACCCCAGACTTCCAGAGCGATAAAAACAAGTTCCTCCAGGACGATGGCACCCAACCCAACTGTTGCCACTTCTGGACTCCGGCAGGGGTTACGTCGTTGTCCACCAGAAGGATCCGATACCATCTCCTGGAGGAAAGCTGAGAAAGGTCCTGTTGGTTAACCTGATACCTCGTCCGGCTGGGATTCGTGACAGTATCCGGCAGACTGAACCATGCCTTCGGTATTGCCCTTCGCACAGCTGCTAGGTGACGCCAATTGACGGACTCCAAGGCCAGCCACACTCTGGTGCCTCCATCCACAATATCCGACAATCGCCGGAAACTGGGCGTGGCCGTCTTACCAGGAATCAAGGGTCTTCCACCCTCTCCCAAAATTAGGGGATTTCCATACAAAGGCTGATCCAGAGCCTCCTGCCACGAAACCGGATCAGCCTCAGTCCGTTTCAGCTTAAAGAAGGTTTTCAGATGGTCGAAGTACCACCGAGGAAGAGAACTGAAACGCGTTGGAGCTTTAAGCAGCCGGAAAAAATCAACCACCGCGTGGGGTTCACTTGTCGACGCCACAAGCCTCCGGCCTACCTGAGCCCACCGAGACGAACTCAACATAAGCCGCTCCAAAAAAGCCAGCTTTAAGGACTGAACCTTCTTGGGGATATCTACGAGGCCTAGACCTCCACTTGCCTTGGGGAGTGTACAAACTTTGGAAGAGACCAGAGGCTTTTTGCTCTTCCACAAAAAATCCCGACACATCCCAACTAATGTGTGCTCCTTATCCGCCGGCAAGTCAAAAACTGAGGCAACATACCACAATTTCGACATTGCCAGCAAGTTTAACACAAGGACTCGCCCAACAATGCTTAGGCCTCTCTTGCTCCACCCCTTGAGGGTGCTGCCGACCTTCTGGATGCGGTCATTCCAGTTAACAGAAACCGCGTTTTTTGCACCTTGTTTTACCCCCAAGAGTTTGACGTGATCCTGTGACCATTCAATACCCAAAGGAGTATCGGCACGACCCTTCCAAGCACCCAAGAATAACCCTTTTGACTTGGATCTGTTGACTTTGCAGCCAGACGCTTTCTGGTACTTGTTCAAGACCGTCTCAGCAATGTGGAAGTCTTCATCATCTCCCACGAAGAGAGATGCGTCGTCGGCATACTGGGAGATTTTGATCGGTTCTTCGACATCAGGGACTCTCACTCCCTTCATTGTCAGAAGACCTCACAACCACCCCAAGAACCTCTGCGGCCAGAACGTAAAGCAGGGAGACAGAGGACAAGCCCTGGCGAACTCCACGCTCGAGGAGAACAGGGTCCACCAATAAAACCATTCACCATTACACGACTTACAGGAGACTTGTAAAGAAGCCGGATTCCATTTACAAAAAACAGGCCCGAACCCCATCCGCTCCAAGGACTTTGTGCATAAAAGCCCATTCCAAACGATCAAAAGCCTTCTCGTTATCAAGGCTTATGATTGCCGGCCTCGATATCCTCGTCTTCGACCAGCTCTATAAGGTCCCGAACAATGGAAGCTATTGGTGAGGATTGACCCTCCCTGGCACAGAACAGGTCTGATCACTGTGAACAACAAGGCCCATCACGGATCCAAGTCTGCGGGTTAGCGCCTTCGTAATGATCTTATAATCGGCACACAAGAGTGAAATTCGGCCTCCAATTCCGCAGGTCCTCTTTTAGACCCGTTTGTGAACGAGCCTGACAAGAGCCTGCTGCATTGAATCAGTTAACTCACCCCTGCTCAAAAGCCTCGTTGGCAACGTCCAGCAGGATAGGGCCTAGGACATCCCAGAAAGCCAAATACAGTTCGACAGGAAGACCATCGATAACCTGGGGACTTGTTTCAGCGTCATGGACTTTGCTGCAGAGTGCAGCTTTTCCAAAGTGAACGGCTGTTCACAGATCGCGGACTCCTGAGGAGGCAAGATCTGGGAGATCTGGGAGATCAACTCCTCCATGCAATTTCTCTCAACTCCCTCTGAGGTGAAGAGGCTCTGGTAGAATCGCATGTGGCCTGCAATAAATCCTTGGTGGACCGGACTGAACGGCCATCACGAGTTGCTACTTCGCGGATAAGTTTTTCAGTAGCACGCGACCTCTCCAAAGAACAGAAATAGCGAGTGGGGTTCTCGCCTTCCACCTGCCACTTGACTCTGGCACGAACGGCGGCTGCTTTATAAGCCTGTTGCTCACCAGCCCGCACTTTACGTTTTAGACCTTCCAACAAGTCAACTAGATGGGTCTCCCCATCACTAACTCTTTTAGAGACCTTGTTGTAATCCTTTAGGAGTTTACGTTGAGCCCGTTTACGGCGACGTGCCCTAGCCTTACTGTACGACAGTGCCACCCGCTTAAGCCCAGATTTGCCCTCCTCCCAGAATTCAGCAGCAGACCTAAAAGAATCCCTCTCTGACATCCAAGCGGCAAAATAATCTCGCATGTTCTTGTGAAACTCTCGTCATTCAAAAGGCTGACGTTGAGCTTCCAGAACCCCGGACCTTTCTCTACCCAATCCCCCTGAATCAAATTTGGCTGTGACCATAGTATGATCAGACATGGCAGTGGGTTCATGGGACCTGCATGAACCAGATGTCCAAGGAGATCCTTGCTACAATACACTCTATCCAGACGCGAAGAGTGCGCACCAGTTGGCGAGGTCCAAGTGTATTCATGGGCATCAGGATGAAGGAACCTAAAAGTATCCGACAGAGAATATGTTTAATCAAAGTTTGCCAAGGGAGCAGTAGACGAATCAGAAGCTACCGCGGCCGTGCTTCGCCTATCTATTAGAGGATTTAAGACGCAATTGAAATCTCCGGCCAGGAAGACGTTGGTGTTTGAATCACCCAGAACTCTTTCTAGACCTTGGAAAAACCGACGACGGTCAGGAACATATGTTGGTGCATGTACGGCGACAAACGTAAAATCAAAGCCCTGAATACTCCGCCTCAACCTTGACCCAACGACCACCCGGGATCAGTGACAGATGACACTATGGTCCCCGAGGCGAGGAAAGAAGCAAGAACACAATAGCCGTGCCCGCTCTATGATTCGACCCGGAAGAGGAAAAGACTTCCCTTTCACAGCTGTTTCAAACCGGGTTACGTCATTGACGTCAGTAAAATGCGTCTCTTGTAGAAAAGCAACATCTGCTTTTAATGACCTGAAGGTATGGCCAAGGGAAAATTGCTTCCAGTCCGAAAGCAAACCCTGACAATTTAGTGATACAACATTCAGAGCCATTATGGATCTATTTAAGTTTTGTTTTTCTCGACTTCTTGTACAGGGCAGCCTTGCGTGCAGCAAAGTCCTCCTGGGGACAGGTAAATGACTTTCCTCTGTTTTCCTGACTTTCTCAATTTTTGAGTCGCGGCGCATGGTCCGATAATGGACTCCCTAAAGAAGTGGAGACAGGGACTAAAACCTCGCCTTGATCCGTTTGCGTATGCCGGCATTGACTCGTCTAGGTCTTCTCCCGGAACGGAATCCTCCATTTCCGACGTCGTGTCGTCCCATGGGGATAACCGATCCCAGAGGCTTCAATGCCGCTAACTTGGTCTTTTGACGTGTCTACAAAAATGGCCTCTGAAGCGGTGCTCCATAAGGACTCATTTACATCTTGTTTGCAACTTGCTGGGAAAAGGTAAATGACTGACTCCACAAGTCTTGTGAAGAGTCTTGCTCGGGAGACTGACCGGTCGAGCTGTACGGAACCAACGGTTCAGTGAGAACTCAACGATACTTCCTCCTGTTGGACCTGGCTAGAACGGATGAAATACCATCATCTGCGTTTTTGTCCACATCATTTTCCTCCTCTTTACCTCCTTCATTGCTACCTCCCTCCAGCCCATCCTTACCATTATCCATAGCATCTTTATCATTCCCGTCCTCTGCCTTATTCACCTCATTTTTATCATCATTACCCACTACATCATTGCTACTCTCCTGTCCACCATTCGTATCCCAATCATCCTCAGCCTCATTACTATCATCCGTGTCATCATCACTGTCATCCTTTCCGTCATTATCTCCCTGCTCATTGTCATGATCATCATTATTCATATCCTCGTCGTCCTTATTACCATTATCATCCATCGCAACTGCGATGTCATCTTCATCTCCACTACTTGTCAGATTATCGCTACTCTCAGTGTCCAGATCTTGAGGACAATTCTTTTGGAAATGACCTTCTTGCTTGCAAATCAAACATTTGTTTTTCAGTGGGCAGTCATTTTTTAGGTGGTCTGTCGCCTGGCACAAGTGACAAGCTCGCACCTGCCCTCTGTACCAGACTGGTAACCGAAAAGATGCTCCCACCCATATGGCTTCAGGAATGGTGGACGAAATGTTGCTCATCCATACTCTCCTAACCCCATTTTGCAAGGTTCTGTCGAACAGGTAGCATTCTCGTTCGACAGAGTGCACCGTTCCAAACTGTTTGAGAGCAGCCCCTATCCGTCATCCGGAATCTCATAGGGGCTCTTCACCTTCACCCAAAGTTCTGGATTGCTCAACTTCATAAACGGACAGTTTACCCCATTAAGCACCAGATCTTCATTAAGCAGTTTTTGCTTGACCTCCTCATTGGCAACAGTGACATTCCACAGATCCCCAGTAACGTGGACCAAACCCCTCAACACTTTGGGTCCGCTGCCGATGCGTTCCTGCAACCCATGGTAAACTTCAATGGCTTTTATATTGCCTTTAATCCGCAATTTAAGGCTAAGAGGCCTTTTAATGCGGAAAGCCATTCTGGTGGTGAAAAAAAAAAAAAAAAAAAAAAAAACCCTCGCCCAAAGGCGCTACCCGACTGACACGTCCAACTGTGTGGACGGTTAGTCAGGTACTGCACTACGTGCTCAACCCCTTCACCGATCAACTGTCTAGTGACAGTGGCCAATAAACTTCGTGCAAGAGTGCACCAATTTGCTGCAAGTTAGTTACAAAAGCCTTTGTGTGCCCTGCTAGCCCGGGATGAATGGAGCTCTACCGGGCAAGCTGACCTTGTTCACTGTCCTATGCTGTAAGCCGTATAGGCCTCCAACACAGGCCACGACAACTGGTGCCTGAGCCAAGCCGCGCAGGCTGGCCCACCGGCCACGCCGGCCAAACACCAAAACGTCAAAAAACTAGTCAAAAATATAGAATTTCTGACTACAAAGTATATCAATGGATAGCTCGTGACAAGAGAAATCTGTGAGTATCAGAAACACACAAGAAATCACTGGAAATTCAGAGAAATGAAACCTGACAGATGGAGCGATCTGACAACACGTCTGACCTCCAAAGCTCTATCTATCTTTCTATTTTTTTTTTTTTTTTTTTTTGTACGCCACAGCAATCTAGGCTGTGGGGAAAACAGAACCAAGTCTGTCCGCAGTATGTAAAACATACCTACATCCTTACTAACAGGACCAGCCCATCATTATATGACTAAAACGTCACAACCGGCAGACAGATAGAGCCAGGACAGACACAAGAAACAAATATCCATTAAACTTTACAGTAAAACTTCCGCCTCAGAATGGGCGGAACTGCTGAAAACGTGAAGTCATGACACCAGGTCACGAACAATTGCCAGATTAAAATTGGACAACGGGCCTGCCGTTACGCAGAACGCAAAGAATAGAATTGCGACACCAGGTGGTCTTGAATGTCGCCAACTTTCCCATCCTGCGATGCCGTTCAAAAACAGTCAGCAAGTGGTACTGCAGGTCCCTGTGGAAAAGGCTGGGCACCACTTAAGATGGTCGATCACGTGATTGTGTGCTACCACGTAGCACCGATGCCTCCAAATTGACCAGATACAAAGAAACACCTGATCTCTGACGACCGGTTGCAATGAAGAAGGCACTTGTCTCAAGTCGCCCCACAACACATCTTCCAGGCTGAACGAGAACCCTCGTCCAAGGACGCGCCCAATTGTCCGTTCCAACATCTGCCACATGCTGGACGCAACCGGGCAATGCCACACAAGGTGTTCTACGGTCTCGTCTTGAGACGAGGCACAAAGGACAGTCGGCAGATACAGACAGTCCTGCTCGGACTAACTTATGCCCGACCCACCACTGTCTGTGCCACAGCAGCCAAACAGACTCCTTAGCTCGGTTGTCTACCCCAGACTTCCAGAGCGATAAAAACAAGTTCCTCCAGGACGATGGCACCCAACCCAACTGTTGCCACTTCTGACTCCGGCAGGGGTTACGTCGTTGTCCACCAGAAGGATCTGATACCATCTCCTGGAGGAAAGCTGAGAAAGGTCCTGTTGGTTAACCTGATACCTCGTCCGGCTGGGATTCGTGACAGTATCCGGCAGACTGAACCATGCCTTCGGTATTGCCCTTCGCACAGCTGCTAGGTGACGCCAATTGACCGACTCCAAGACCAGCCACACTCTGGTGCCTCCATCCACAATATCCGACAATCGCCGGAAACTGGGCGTGGCCGTCTTACCAGGAATCAATGGTCTTCCACCCTCTCCCAAAATTAGGGGATTTCCATACAAAGGCTGATCCAGAGCCTCCTGCCACGAAACCGGATCAGCCTCAGTCCGTTTCAGCTTAAAGAAGGTTTTCAGATGGTCGAAGTACCACCGAGGAAGAGAACTGAAACGCGTTGGAGCTTTAAGCAGCCGGAAAAAATCAACCACCGCGTGGGGTTCACTTTTCGACGCCACAAGCCTCCGGCCTACCTGAGCCCACGAGACGAACTCAACATGCCGCTCCAAAAAAGGCCAGCTTTAAGGACTGAACCTTCTTGGGGATATCTACGAGGCCTAGACCTCCACTTGCCTTCGGGAGGGTACAAACTTTGGAAGAGACCAGAGGCTTTTTGCTCTTCCACAAAAAATCCCGACACATCCCAACTAATGTGTGCTCCTTATCCGCCGGCAAGTCAAAAACTGAGGCAACATACCACCAATTTCGACATTGCCAGCAAGTTTAACACAAGGACTCGCCCAACAATGCTTAGTCCTCTCTTGCTCCACCCCTTAAGGGTGCTGCCGACCTTCTGGATGCGATCATTCCAGTTAACAGAAGCCGCGTTTCTTGCACCTTGTTTTACCCCCAAGAGTTTGACGTGATCCTGTGACCATTCAATACCCAAAGGAGTATCGGCACGACCCTTCCAAGCACCCAAGAATAACCCTTTTGACTTGGATCTGTTGACTTTGCAGCCAGACGCTTTCTGGTACTTGTTCAAGATCGTCTCAGCAATGTTGAAGTCTTCATCATCTCCCACGAAGAGAGATGCGTCGTCGGCATACTGGGAGATTTTGATCGGTTCTTCGACATCAGGGACTCTCACTCCCTTCATGTCAGAAGACCTCACAACCACCCCAAGAACCTCTGCGGCCAGAACGTAAAGCAGGGGAGACAGAGGACAGCCCTGGCGAACTCCACGCTCGAGGAGAACATCACCAATAAAACCATTCACCATTACACGACTCACAGGACACTTGTAAAGAAGCCGGATCCATTTACAAAAAACAGGCCCCGAACCCCATCCGCTCCAAGGACTTTGTGCATAAAAGCCCATTCAAACGATCAAAAGCCTTCTCGTTATCAAGGCTTATGATTGCCCGCCTCGATATCCTCGTCTTCGACCAGCTCTATAAGGTCCCGAACAAGGAAGCTATTGGTGAGGATTGACCTCCCTGGCACAGAACAGGTCAGATCACTGTGAACAACAAGGCCCATCACGGATCCAAGTCTGCGGGTTAGCGCCTTCGTAATGATCTTATAATCGGCACACAAGAGTGAAATCGGCCCTCCAATTCCGCAGGTCCTCTTTTGGTCCCCGCTTGTGAACGAGCCTGACAAGAGCCTGCTGCATTGAATTGGTTAACTCACCCTGCTCAAAAGCCTCGTTCGCAACGTCCAGCAGATAGGACCTAGCACATCCCAGAAAGCCAAATACAGTTCGACAGGAAGACCATCGATACCGGGGCACTTGTTCAGCGTCATGGATTTTGCTGCAGAATGCCAGCTCATCCAAAGTGAACGGCTGTTCACAGATCGCGGCTCCTGAGGAGGGCAAGATCTGGGAGATGTGGGTGATCTTCTCCTCCATGCAATTTCTCTCAACTCCCTCTGAGGTGAAGAGGCTCTGGTAGAAATCGCATGTGGCCTGCAATAAATCCTTGGTGGACCGACTGAACGGCCATCAGGAGTTGCTACTTCGCGGATAAGCTTTTCAGTAGCACGCGACTTCTCCAAAGAACAGAAATAGGGAGTGGGGTTCTCGCCTTTCACCTGCCACTTGACTCTGGCACGAACGGCGGCTGCTTTATAAGCCTGTTGCTCACCAGCCCGCACTTTACGTTTTAGACCTTCCAACAGGTCAACTAGATGGGTCTCCCCATCACTAACTCTTTTAGAGACCTTGTTGTAATCCTTTAGGAGTTTACGTTGAGTCCGTTTACGGCGACGTGCCCTAGCCTTACTGTACGACAGTGCCACCCGCTTAAAGCCCAGATTTGCCCTCCTCCAGAATTCAGCAGCAGACATAAAAGAATCCCTCTCTGACATCCAAGCGGCAAAATATCTCGCATGTTCTTGTGAAACTCTTCGTCATTCAAAAGGCTGACGTTGAGCTTCCAGAACCCCGGACCTTTCTCTACCCAATCCCCTGAATCAAATTTGGCTGTGACCATAGTATGATCAGACATGGCAGTGGGTTCATGACCTGCATGAACCAGATGTCCAAGGAGATCCTTGCTACAATACACTCAATCCAGACGCGAAGAGTGCGCACCAGTTGGCGAGGTCCAAGTGTATTCATGGGCATCAGGATGAAGGAACCTAAAAGTATCCGACAGAGAATATGTTTTTATCAAAGTTGCCAAGGGAGCAGTAGACGAATCAGAAGCTACCGCGGTCGTGCTTCGCCTATCTATTAGAGGATTTAAGACGCAATTGAAATCTCGGCAGGAAGACGTTGGTGTTTGAATCACCCAAAACTCTTTCTAGACCTTGGAAAAACCGACGACGGTCAGGAACATATGTTGGTGCATGTACGGCGACAAACGTAAAATCAAAGCCTGAATACTCCGCCTCAACCTTGACCCAACGACCACCGGTATCAGTGACAGATGACACTATGGCCCCGAGGCGAGGAAAGAAGCAAGAAACACAATAGCCGTGCCCGCTCTATGATTCGACCCGGAAGAGGAAAAGACTTTCCCTTTCACAGCTGTTTCAAACCAGGTTACGTCATTGACGTCAGTAAAATGCGTCTCTTGTAGAAAAGCAACATCTGCTTTTAATGACCTGAAGGTATGGCCAAGGGAAAATTGCTTCCAGTCCGAAAGCAAACCCTGACAATTTAGTGTGACAACATTCAGAGCCATTATGGATCTATTTAAGTTTTGTTTTTCTCGACTTCTTGTACAGGGCAGCCTTGCGTGCAGCAAAGTCCTCCTGGGACAGGTAAATGACTTTCCTCTGTTTCCTGACTTTCTCAATTTTTGAGTCGCGGCGCATGGTCCGATAATGGACTCCTAAAGAAGTGGAGACAGGGACTAAAACCTCGCCTTGATCGTTAGCGTATGCCGGCATTGACTCGTCTAGGTCTTCTCCCGGAACGGAATCCTCCATTTCCGACGTCGTGTCGTCCATGGGGATAACCGATCCAGAGGCTTCAATGCCGCTAACTTGGTCTTTTGAGGTGTCTACAAAAATGGCCTCTGAAGCGGTGCTCCATAAGGACTCATTTATATCTTGTTTTGCAACTGGCTGGGAAAAGGTAAATGACTGACTCCACAAGTCTTGTGAAGAGTCTTGCTCGGGAGACTGACCGGTCGAGCTGTACGGAACCAACGGTTCAGTGAAACGCAACGATACTTCCTCCTGTTTGACCTGGCTAGAAACTGATGAAATACCATCATCTGCATTTTTGTCCACATCATTTTCATCCTCTTTACCCTCTTCATTGCTACCACCCTCCAGCCCATCCTTACCATTATCCATAGCATCTTTATCATTCCCGTCCTCTGCCTCATTCACCTCATTTTTATCATCATTACCCACTACATCATTGCTACTCTCCTGTCCACCATTCGTATCCCCATTCACCATTTCACAATCATCCTCAGCCTCATTACTGTCATCCGTGTCATCATCACTGTCATCCTTTCCGTCATTATCTCCCTGCTCATTGTCATGATCATCATTATTCATATCCTCGTCGTTCTTATTACCATTATCATCCATCGCAACTGCGATGTCATCTTCATCTCCACTACTTGTCAGATTGTCGCTACTCTCAGTGTCCAGATCTTGAGGACAATTCTTTTGGAAATGACCTTCTTGCTTGCAAATCAAACATTTGTTTTTCAGTGGGCAGTCATTTTTTAGGTGGTCTGTCGCCTGGCACAAGTGACAAGCTCGCACCTGCCCTCTGTACCAGACTGGTAACCGAAAAGATGCTCCCACCCATATGGCTTCAGGAATGGTGGACGAAATGTTGCTCATCCATACTCTCCTAACCCCATTTTGCAAGGTTCTGTCGAACAGGTAGCATTCTCGTTCAACAGAGTGCACCGTTCCAAACTGTTTGAGAACAGCCCCTATCCGTTCATCCGGAATCTCATAAGGGCTCTTCACCTTCACCAAAGTTCTGGATTGCTCAACTTCATAAACCGGACAGTTTACTCCATTAAGTACCAGATCTTCATTAAGTAATTTTTGCTTGACCTCCTCATTGGCAACAGTGACATTCCACAGATCGCCAGTAACGTGGACCAAACCCCTCAACACTTTGGGTCCGCTGCCGATGCGTTCCTGCAACCCATGATAAACGTCAATGGCTTTTACATTGCCTTTAATTCGCAATTTAAGGCTAAGAGGCCTTTTAATGCGGAAAGCAATTTTGTTGGTTCAAAAAAAAAAAAAAAAAAAAAAAAAAAAAAAAAAAAAAAAAAAATCCTCGCCCAAAGGCGCTACCCGGCTGACACGTCCAACTGTGTTGGCAGCCAGTCAGGTACTGCACTGTGTGCTCAACCCCTTCACTGATCAACTGTCTAGTGACAGTGGCCAATAAACTTCGTGCAAGAGTGCACCAATTTGCTGCCTGTTAGTTACAAAAGCCTTTCTGTGCCCTGCTAGCCCGGGATGAATGGAGCTCGACCGGGCAAGCTGACCTTGTTCACTGTCCTATGCTGTAACCTGTATAGGCCTCCAACACAGGCCACGACAACTGGTGCCGGAGCCAAGCCGCGCGGGCTGGCCAACCGGCCACGCTGGCCAAACAACAAAACGTCAAAAAACTAGTCAAAAATATAGAATTTCTGACTACAAACTATATCAATGGATAGCTCGTGACAAGAGAAATCTGTGAGTATCACAAACACACAAGAAATCACTGGAAATCCAGAGAAATGAAACCTGACAGATGGAGCGATCTGACAACACGTCTGACCTCCAAAGCTCTATCTATCTTTCTATCTTTTTTTTTTTTTTTTTTTTTTTTGTACGCCACAGCAATCTAGGCTGTGGGAAAACAGAACCAAATCTGTCCGCAGTATGTAAAACATACCTACATCCTTACTGACAGGACCAGCCCATCATTATATGACTAAAACGTCACAACCGGCAGACAGATAGAGCCAGGACAGACACAAGAAACAAATATCCATTAAAATTTAAAGTAAAACTTCCGCCTCAGAATAGGCGGAACTGCTGAAAACGTGAAGTCATGACACCAGGTCACGAACAATTGCCAGATTAAAATTGGACAACGGGCCTGCCGTTCCGCAGAACAAAAAGAATAGAATTGCGACACCAGGTGATCTTGAATGTCGCCAACTTTCCCAGCCTGCGATGCCGTTCAAAAACAGTCAGCAAGTGGTACTGCAGGTCCCTGTGGAAAAGGCTGGGCACCACCTTAAGATGGTCGATCACGTGATTGTGTGCTACCACGTAGCACCGATGCCTCCAAATCGACCAGATACAAAGAAACACCTGATCTCTGACGACCGGTTTCAATGAAGGCGGCACTTGTCTCAAGTCCCCCCACAACACATCTTCCAGGCTTAACGAGAACCCTCGTCCGAGGAGGCGCCCAATTGTCCGTTCCAACATCTGCCACATGCTGGACGCAACCGGGCAATGCCACACAAGGTGTTCTACGGTCTCGTCCTGAGACGAGCACAAAGGACAGTCGGCAGATGCAGACAGTCCTGCTCGGACTAACTTATGCCCGACCCACCATTGTCTGTGCCACAGCAGCCAAACTGCCTCCTTAACTCGGTTGTCTACCCCAGACTTCCAGAGCGATAAAAACAAGTTCCTCCAGGACGATGGCACCCAACCCAACTGTTGCCACTTCTGGACTCCGGCAGGGGTTACGTCGTTGTCCACCAGAAGGATCTGATACCATCTCCTGGAGGAAAGCTGAGAAAGGTCCTGTTGGTTAACCTGATACCTCGTCCGGCTGGGATTCGTGACAGTATCCGGCAGATTGAACCATGCCTTCGGTATTGCCCTTCGCACAGCTGCTAGGTGACGCCAATTGACCGACTCCAAGACCAGCCACACTCTGGTGCCTCCATCCACAATATC
Source organism: Liolophura sinensis (assembly GCF_032854445.1). Lineage (NCBI taxonomy): Eukaryota > Metazoa > Mollusca > Polyplacophora > Chitonida > Chitonidae > Liolophura > Liolophura sinensis. Next base: position 72,655 of record NC_088298.1, on the reverse strand, counting down.
CGACAATCGCCGGAAACTGGGCGTGGCTGTCTTACCAGGCATCAAAGGTCTTCCACCCTCTCCTAAAATTAGAGGATTTCCATACAAAGGCTGATCCAGAGCTTCCTGCCACGAAACCGGATCAGCCTCAGTCCGTTTCAGCTTAAAGAAGGTTTTCAGATGGTCGAAGTACCACCGAGGGAGAGAACTGAAACGCGTTGGAGCTTTAAGCAGCCGGAAAAAATCAACCACAGCGTGGGGTTCACTTTTCGACGCCACAAGCCTCCGGCCTACCTGAGCCCACCGAGACGAACTCAACATAAGCCGCTCCAAAAAAGCCAGCTTTAAGGACTGAACCTTCTTGGCGATATCTACGAGGCCTAGACCTCCACTTGCCTTGGGGAGGGTACAAACTTTGGAAGAGACCAGAGGCTTTTTGCTCTTCCACAAAAAATCCCGACACATCCCAACTAATGTGTTCTCCTTATCCGCCGGCAAGTCAAAAACTGAGGCAACATACCACAATTTCGACATTGCCAGCAAGTTTAACACAAGGACTCGCCCAACAATGCTTAGTCCTCTCTTGCTCCACCCCTTGAGGGTGCTGCCGACCTTCTGGATGCGGTCATTCCAGTTAACAGAAGCCGCGTTTTTTGCACCTTGTTTTACCCCCAAGAGTTTGACGTGATCTTGTGACCATTCAATACCCAAAGGAGTATCAGCACGACCCCTCCAAGCACCCAAGAATAACCCTTTTGACTTGGATCTGTTGACTTTGCAGCCAGATGCTTTCTGGTACTTGTTCAAGATCGCCTCAGCAATGTGGAAGTCTTCATCATCTCCAACGAAGAGAGATGCGTCGTCGGCATACTGGGAGATTTTGATCGGTTCTTCGACATCAGGGACTCTCACTCCCTTCATGTCAGAAGACCTCACAACCACCCCAAGAACCTCTGCGGCCAGAACGTAAAGCAGGGGAGACAGAGGACAGCCCTGGCGAACTCCACGCTCGAGGAGAACAGGGTCACCAATAAAACCATTCACCATTACACGACTTACTGGAGACTTGTAAAGAAGCCGGATCCATTTACAAAAAACAGGCCCGAACCCCATCCGCTCCAACACTTTGTGCATAAAATCCCATTCCAAACGATCAAAAGCCTTCTCGTTATCAAGGCTTATGATTGCCGCCTCGATATCCTCGTGTTCGACCAGCTCTATAAGGTCCCGAACAAGGAAGCTATTGGTGAGGATTGACCTCCCTGGCACAGAACAGGTCTGATCACTGTGAACAACAAGGCCCATTACGGATCCAAGTCTGCGGGTTAGCGCCTTCGTAATGATCTTATAATCGGCACACAAGAGTGAAATCGGCCTCCAATTCCGCAGGTCCTCTTTTAGCCCCCGCTTGTGAACGAGCCTGACAAGAGCCTGCTGCATTGAATCGGTTAACTCACCCTGCTCAAAAGCCTCGTTGGCAACGTCCAGCAGGATAGGGCCTAGGACATCCCAGAAAGCCAAATACAGTTCGACAGGAAGACCATCGATACCTGGGGACTTGTTCAGCGTCATGGACTTTGCTGCAGAGTGCAGCTCTTCCAAAGTGAACGGCTGTTCACAAATCGCGGCCTCCTGAGGAGGCAAGATCTGGGAGATCTGGGAGATCAACTCCTCCATGCAATTTCTCTCAACTCCCTCTGAGGTGAAGAGGCTCTGGTAGAAATCGCATGTGGCTTGCAATAAATCCTCGGTGGACCGGACTGAACGGCCATCACGAGTTGCTACTTCGCGGATAAGATTTTCTGTAGCACGCGACTTCTCCAAAGAACAGAAATAGCGAGTGGGGTTCTCGCCTTCCACCTGCCACTTGACTCTGGCACGAACGGCGGCTGCTTTATAAGCCTGTTGCTCACCAGCCCGCACTTTACGTTTTAGACCTTCCAACAGGTCAACTAGATGGGTCTCCCCATCACTAACTCTTTTAGAGACCTTGTTGTAATCCTTTAGGAGTTTACGTTGAGTCCGTTTACGGCGACGTGCCCTAGCTTTACTGTACGACAGTGCCACCCGCTTAAGCCCAGATTTGCCCTCCTCCCAGAATTCAGCAGCAGACCTAAAAGAATCCCTCTCTGACATCCAAGCGGCAAAATAATCTCGCATGTTCTTGTGAAACTCTTCGTCATTCAAAAGGCTGACTTTGAGCTTCCAGAACCCCGGACCTTTCTCTACCCAATCCCCTGAGTCAAATTTGGCTGTGACCATAGTATGATCAGACATGGCAGTGGGTTCATGACCTGCATGAACCAGATGTCCAAGGAGATCCTTGCTACAATACACTCTATCCAGACGCGAATAGTGCGCACCAGTTGGCGAGGTCCAAGTGTATTCATGGGCATCAGGATGAAGGAACCTAAAAGTATCCGACAGAGAATATGTTTTAATCAAAGTTGCCAAAGGAGCAGTAGACGAATCAGAAGCTACCACGGCCGTGCTTCGCCTATCTATTAGAGGATTTAAGACGCAATTGAAATCTCCGGCCAGGAAGACGTTGGTGTTTGAATCACCCAAAACTCTTTCTAGACCTTGGAAAAACCGACGACGGTCAGGAACATATGTTGGTGCATGTACGGCGACAAACGTAAAATCAAAGCCTGAATACTCCGCCTCAACCTTGACCCAACGACCACCAGGATCAGTGACAGATGACACTATGGTCCCCGAGGCGAGGAAAGAAGCAAGAAACACAATAGCCGTGCCCGCTCTATGATTCGAGCCGGAAGAGGAAAAGACTTTCCCTTTCACAGCTGTTTCAAACCGGGTTACGTCATTGACGTCGGTAAAATGCGTCTCTTGTAGAAAAGCAACATCTGCTTTTAATGACCTGAAGGTATGGCCAAGGGAAAATTGCTTCCAGTCCGAAAGCAAACCCTGACAATTTAGTGATACAACATTTAGAGCCATTATGGATCTATTTAAGTTTTGTTTTTCTCGACTTTTTGTACAGGGCAGCCTTGCGTGCAGCAAAGTCCTCCTGGGACAGGTAAATGACTTTCCTCTGTTTCCTGACTTTCTCAATTTTTGAGTCGCGGCGCATGGTCCGATAATGGACTCCTAAAGAAGTGGAGACAGGGACTAAAACCTCGCCTTGATCGTTTGCGTATGCCGGCATTGACTCGTCTAGGTCTTCTCCCGGAACGGAATCCTCCATTTCCGACGTCGTGTCGTCCATGGGGATAACCGATCCAGAGGCTTCAATGCCGCTAACTTGGTCTTTTGAGGTGTCTACAAAAATGGCCTCTGAAGCGGTGCTCCATAAGGACTCATTTATATCTTGTTTTGCAACTGGCTGGGAAAAGGTAAATGACTGACTCCACAAGTCTTGTGAAGAGTCTTGCTCGGGAGACTGACCGGTCGAGCTGTACGGAACCAACGGTTCAGTGAAACTCAACGATACTTCCTCCTGTTGGACCTGGCTAGAAACTGATGAAATACCATCATCTGCATTTTTGTCCACATCATTTTTCTCCTCTTTACCTCCTTCATTGCTACCTCCCTCCAGCCCATCCTTACCATTATCCATAGCATCTTTATCATTCCCGTCCTCTACCTCATTCACCTCATTTTTATCATCATTACCCACTACATCATTGCTACTCTCCTGTCCACCATTCGTATCCCCATTAACCATTTCACAATCATCCTCAGCCTCATTACTATCATCCGTGTCATCATCACTGTTATCCATTCCGTCATTATATCCCTGCTCATTGTCATGATCATCATTATTCATATCCTCGTCGTCCTTATTACCATTATGATCCATCGCAACTGCGATGTCATCTTCATCTCCACTACTTGTCAGATTATCGCTACTCTCAGTGTCCAGATCTTGAGGACAATTCTTTTGGAAATGACCTTCTTGCTTGCAAATCAAACATTTGTTTTTCAGTGGGCAGTCATTTTTTAGGTGGTCTGTCGCCTGGCACAGGTGACAAGCTCGCACCTGCCCTCTGTACCAGACTGGTAACCGAAAAGATGCTCCCACCCATATGGCTTCAGGAATGGTGGACGAAATGTTGCTCATCCATACTCTCCTAACCCCATTTTGCAAGGTTCTGTCGAACAGGTAGCATTCTCGTTCAACAGAGTGCACCGTTCCAAACTGTTTGAGAACAGCCCCTATCCGTTCATCCGGAATCTCATAAGGGCTCTTCACCTTCACCAAAGTTCTGGATTGCTCAACTTCATAAACCGGACAGTTTACTCCATTAAGTACCAGATCTTCATTAAGTAATTTTTGCTTCACCTCCTCATTGGCAACAGTGACATTCCACAGATCGCCAGTAACGTGGACCAAACCCCTCAACACTTTGGGTCCGCTGCCGATACGTTCCTGCAACCCATGGTAAACTTCAATGGCTTTTATATTGCCTTTAATCCGCAATTTAAGGCTAAGAGGCCTTTTAATGCGGAAAGCCATTCTGGTGGTGAAAAAAAAAAAAAAAAAAAAAAAAAAAAAAAAAAAAAAAAAAACCCTCGCCCAAAGGCGCTAACCGACTGACACGTCCAACTGCGTGGACGGTCAGTCAGGTACTGCACTACGTGCTCAACCCCTTCACCGATCAACTGTCTAGTGACAGTGGCCAATAAACTTCGTGCAAGAGTGCACCAATTTGCTGCCTGTTATTCACAAAAGCCTTTGTGTGCCCTGCTAGCCCGGGATGAATGGCGCTCGACCGGCCAAGCTGACCTTGTTCACTGTCCTATGCTGTAACCTGTATAGGCCTCCAACACAGGCCACGACAACTGGTGCCTGAGCCAAGCCGCGCGGGCTGGCCCACCGGCCACGCTGGCCAAACACCAAAACGTCAAAAAACTAGTCAAAAATAAAGAATTTCTGACTACAAAGTATATCAATGGATAGCTCGTAACAAGAGAAATCTGTGAGTATCACAAACACACAAGAAATCACTGGAAATTCAGAGAAATCAAGTCTGACAGATGGAGCGATCTGACAACACGTCCGACCTCCAAAGCTCTATCTATCTATCGTTTTGATTGATGTGGCTAGGGTTCGGTCGGTGACGGCATTAGAATGACGACGGTGTCTTCTTTATGTCTTTTCTAGCCTGGTGAAGCTCCGTACAACGCCGCAATGGAAAGACTGGGTAGCTGTCGTCGCCGACCTGCAAAGCTACACCAGAGTACTTCATAGTATGTTTGCGGATGGTAGGGTGAACGGGGGACGACTGCAGGTGCTGCAAGCGTACACTGAAGACGTCTGTCAGCATGTCGAAGATTCCCGACCTATTCAAGCGTATTACGTAGAGATTGCTCGTCCCACATTAATAGAGGTCTATCAACGCTCCGTGTTACATACCTGTACATTGCTGTAAATAATACTAATACTGTTACCTTACTATGGAATCCATCCCCGGTTTTTGTGTTTTCTTTTTTTATATGGACCGGGTCAGTGTGTCAGGCTAGGGCTGGTATCTATCCCGATAGCTCCTATGTATTATGTATGGATGCACCGGCTGGCTGGCTGGCAACAATGTATACAATGTATACAAGGCGCAGCCGAGCAAAAAAAAAAAAAAAAAAAAAAACCACGTGTCCAAACAAAAACCACGTGTCAAAACAAAGCACAGCTGACAACATTGTTGGTCTGACTGCAGGCTGGCTGGTGGGTAGGATCGCTCAGCGTGTCTTTGCAACACTGTTCGCCCAGGAAGGCTCACTGCTGCAGGCAGAGGGTCGGTGTTATGAACCGTAGAGCCTGTCGGTGGGATTTCCCTGTCTGGCTACCTGTGGGTTGTGGTAGGGATGGTTGGATCGACACCCCACCCAAACATACATGCACACTGGAGGCTCTACTCTACTCTACTAGACTAGACTAAACTATACTAGACTAGACTATACTACACTCTACTATACTATACTCTACTATACCCCACTCCACACCACTCTATACTATATATATATATATATATATATATATATATATATATCAGCAAGGTCCACACCAAGCAGCAAGGACGACGTGGCGGACTATGCCTCGCACCAACCCACGGCGGAAAAAAAAATCAGTCACACCGGGCCGTCGTTCAAACCCGATCGATGCCGCTCTCCATGCTTTATATTATAACCCGGACAGTCCAGCGGCTTACAGCGGGGGTTCAACCCTGCTCAAGGCAGCTCGACAACAGGGACTCAAAGTCAGTCGAACCCACGTGTCGGCTTGCTGGCTCAGCAGGACACGTACACACTCCACCGGCCTGCACGCCGCCATTACCCGCGTAACCGAGTGGTGGTTGGGGGTATGGACAGTCAGTGGTAGGCGGACCTGGTCGACATGACAGCGTTCGCCAAAGAGAATGACAACAACCGTTACCTACTGACCTGCATCGATGTGCCTCTCCAAGTATGCCTGGGTGATGCCACTCCGGGCCAAAACCGGGGCTCGTTTGATCGAGGCATTTCAACAGATTTTCAAGACGGGTCGCCAACCGTTGTACCTGCAAACGGACGAGGGGGAAAGAGTTTCTGAACAGACCGTTTCAAGCCTTTTTAAAGGACAAAGGGTGTTTTTCTTTCACACGTTTAACGAAACCAAAGCCTCCGTGGTAGAACGGTTCAACCGCACTTTGAAAGGTCGCGTGTACAAATATTTCACCGCTCACAACACTCGGCGCTACCTGGACGCCTTACCAACGCTGGTTCGCGGTTACAATCAAGCCTACCACCGAAGCATACGACGAGCTCCTATCGACGTCACCCCCCAGAACCAGAAGGAAGTCCGGCAAGTCTTGTACGGTCCACCCACAGCCAAACGTTCGGTCCACCGGTATCGGGCCGGTGATCTCGTGCGTATCAGTAAAGTGAAAGAGAAATTTGAAAAATCATACCTACCGAATTGGAGCACGGAAATGTTCCGCATCGTCCGCTCCCACCCTCGACAGCCTGCAGTGTACACACTGGAGGATTTGAACGGGGACCAATTGCTAGGGACGTTTTACGAAACCGAACTCCAACCGGTGACAGCCGCGGTGGATAAGTTTTATCAGGTGGAGAAGATCTTAAAAAGGGAGCGGCGGCGCGGGAAACTGTACTACTGGGTGAAGTGGGTCGGTTATCCACCCAGCTTTAATTCTTGGGTGTCGGCCACGGACGTGAAACGTATTTAAACCCGAGGCTAACGGATCGCCACCACTTCCGACTGACCTGCCTCAAGGGATGGATCGGTGTATACAAGGCTTGCGCGAGAATAAAGGGGACCGTAGCAGCCGTACTGGGCGTTCTCTTGTACATCGGTGCTTTAGTGGGTGGATTGGCTGCGGAACTCAGGCCTACAACTGCTCCAAGACCAGTCAACCCTGCAATATCTACGAGGACAATTGAACAAGACGCGTTTCCGCTGGATTGGGACACCTGTATCGCCACCCCAACCACCGTCAATTGCCCGTCGTTTGACAATACCGAGAACGCCGTCACTGCCACTAGCGCCATTACCCCAAGCTGGGATCGAACTCCCACGTCACAACCCTCCACACCCACCACAACCACACTACACCGACGACACCCACTCTCCTCAAACTCCTCAAACTCCTCACCCCAGTCACCCACCCCTACTCACCCCACCACACCAATACCTAGCATCGTTTCCACACCTGTCTATCTACCCCCTAACACAACACAGGTAACACAGGTAACACAGGCAACACAGACAACACAGCCAACGCAGGCGACACAGGTACCATCACCTGCCGTCACTCCCCCCACTATCCACCACCCCCGCCCGTACGACGATCCAAACCGCCGACAGAGCTAGTTCTACCCATGGACACGCGATGGGAGCATCCCTTTACCTGCATTGTCAACGGCCCGACGGGATCTGGGAAGTCTGTGTTTGTGAAACGGTTAGTGGAACACGCTCCAACTCTCATTCATCCACCCCCACAACGCATCGTCTGGTGTTACGGGGAGTGGCAGCCATTGTACACCACGTTACCTCACGTTCAGTTTGAAGAAGGTGTGCCCAGCCCGTCCACTTTCGACCCTGGGGAGCGGACGTTAGTCGTCGTGGATGATTTGATGGCTGAAGCCGACGATCGCGTGACAAAACTCTTCACCAAAGGCAGTCACCACCGCAATATCAGCGTGGTGTACATCGTGCAGAATTTGTTTAACAAAACCAAAGACCATCGGACCATCAGTCTGAATGCACACTACTTGGTGCTGTTCAAAAACCCGCGAGATGTATCCCAAATTACCACGATCGCTAAACAAATGGCTCCAGGGCGAACACAGTACGTGCGCGAGGCCTTTGAAGATGCCACGGCTGAACCTCACGGGTATTTGCTGGTGGATTTCAAGCAAACCACACCCGATCACCTGCGACTTCGCACCCACATTTTCCCGGGGAGATTCAACACGCCTATCTCCCCAAGTCATAACACCAACTTTGAACCTACAATCTATCACATCAGCTTGTTTTGGCTGGCTGGCTGGTGGGCTGGCTGGTGGGTGGGCTGGCTGGCGTGTCAGCTGACGGACTGGTAAAACAGTGTATTATTGCAGCGAGCGGTGACTAGGTCTATGTGTCAGTGTTATCATAAACACAACACACCTAGCTCCCAAGTTGTTTTTGGCTGGCTGGCTGGCTGGTGGGTTGGTTGGTGGGTGGGCTGGCTGACGTGTCAGCTGACGGCCTGGTAAAACAGTGTATTATTGTGGCGAGCGGTGACTAGGTCAGTGTGTCAGTGTGTCATCATAAAACTTTGAACACACAGTCTATCGCCTCAGTTGCTCTCACAACGACAACCCGTGATGAGGTCACGCCGTCTCCAACGTTACGGTCCCTTATTAACACTGCTCGTGCGAGCCACCCCCTCTATTCGTCAGGCTGTGTTGCGGGGTAACGATCCAGGATTACTCCGGTGCTTGTGTGAATGTGCTAAGAATGTGTTAAATGGAAACGTTCCACTCTCGCCGGCTCAGAAGGTGAAGTTACAGCGACACAAGACGGGTCTTCGCACTTTGGTGAAGAAAAGTGTTCCCCTGCATAAGAAAGGACGGATTGTTCAACGTGGTGGATTCCTGCCACTGCTACTTGCCCCCCCTCCTCGCCAAAGCCATTGTACCAGCCGTTCTCGGGGGTGTTGTCGGCGGTGTCGTTAAGGGTGTCACTAGTAAGGCTATAGCTGGTGGGAGGTAATGCAGCACGCCAAGAAAATGGCCTTGGTCGAGCCACGGCTCTTAGAGACGCTCACACGACCTTCACCTCTAGCCCACCCACCTCCAGCCTGCTCCAGCTCCCCATACCCCGTCCCCAGTACGGTGAAAGCCCTCGACAGGCTCGATCAAGAGATGGCCTCGATCCTCCACGACAGGACTCTCTCGGACGAGGAGAAAATACAGCGATATCACCACACCCTTCAACGGTACCGAACGTTTCAAGGTCAATACCAAATCGGGCAGCGACCGAGTTCGATCCCACCTCAGGCCAAACCCACAGCCAGTCGTTTTTTGAGCGAGGCGGATAAGGTGATGGTAGACACCCCGACCCAACCCTCCAGCCTACCACCCCTACCAACCCTATCCCCTCACACGAGCGCTCAATACCCCGGGATCACTACCGAGCTTGGGTGCGGGAAAAAATGAGCACACCCGCCGAGCTGGGGAATTCCCCGACCGAGCTGGGGAATCCCCCGATCGCCAGAACCCCGACCAGCCCACAGAGCAAAAAAAAAAACCAGGCCCTCCACTACCGCCTTTAGTTCCACACACACCACACACACCACACCAAAGCGACCCAAGAAGACGCGACGAAGCCAGCGACCTGAACTCCGGCCCGCTTCATCTATCATACGCCCGCTCAGGTGGAGTCCCTATTAATTAAATACAGGTGCCAGAGGACAAAACGATCAGTCCACCTGAGGGAGATCATCTCATCCACACCATGTTTCACGTGACGCTACCCAGTAACAGCTCGCTGGACTACTTCCCCAACAATACCTTGACGCGTTTCACCACCCAATTACCCCGCCCCATCCATTTGACAGGTGACTGGGAATGTGGGCTGGTCGAAATACAGTATCCTCGGACCTGGTTTAACGTGCGGGCAGGTTAAGTGTGGTATACCATAGACTCCCCAAAGGACTCGCACCACGGTACGCATAAGCTCATATTACCAGCCGGCTACTACCCGACACCCAAAGACCTGGCCTGGGGGTTGACCAAATTGTTAAGCGAGGACAGAGATCCGCGATCTCCAGGAGCACGCCGGGGACTTAACGTTTGAGTTCGACGATATGCAGCGGAAATACAGCGTGCGGTTTGAGAAACCACTGGGGCTTGGTTTCAGCCACGGCTAATGCAACTCATGAATTTACCGTACGGATGGCTCATGGGACCGGCGGACCTCATGTATGTCGGTGCCGAGGATTTAACGATCAGCACACCACGCTGTACGTGTACACAGACATTATCGAACCGCGGTGGTGGGGGGACACGTTGGCCCGCTGTTGCGGACGGTTACCACGGAAGGGCAGTATTGGGGAGCACGTCTCCAAGACTTCCAACACGTGAATACATCCCCGTGCAGTCCAAACATTTCTCGACGGTGGACATTGATATTAGGGACGACACGGGTCAATCCGTCGCATTGAACGCGGTAAAGTGGTGGTGACACTTCACTTTCGACAGCGGCGTGCTTTACCCTTGCAATAATGGCATCACAGCAGGCTTACATCGACTATTACACCAAACAAGCCGGCGGAGGTGGGTTACCTGTGTTTCGGGGTGTGGCTGTCCAGCGCGGTCACGGGTTTGCTGGGCGGTCTCAGCAAACTCCTCCCACAACCCTTGTTAACCTCACCGGCTGTGAAAGCACTGGGCAAAACGGCGTTACGAACCGGACTGCAAGTCGTGGGGGACATGCTGAGTGGGGGCGTGTCACCAGAACAGGCTCTGAAACGACGCGGTTTGAAAACAGCTGCTGGTCAAAGCTAGTCGCTACGCCCGACAGCGGTTACTGGGTGAGCCTATAAAACGGAAGACACCGCGCGTCACGCCCACTCGTCACCGACACGTGGGACTTAAAAGACGTGCCGTCAAGCCCAGAAGTAGACACATCAAAGCTCGAGCCACATCGAATGCCCTGAATCCACCGGATATTTTCAGCTAAACACACACGCGCACGCGCACATACACAAGCCATGGCTTTTCCCCACCCCGAGTGCTGCCCGTCCGCCAGCAGTGAGTTTGATTTGTGGACCTTACCCCCGACCGACACCAGCGTTCGAGAAGGCCGCTGGGATGCTTACAGCCCCATCGCCAGCCTGAGTGATGTGGGACCTGTAGAATTTGTCATCACAACGCTGACGCAGACACTTACTTGGACTTGGCCAACACCATGCTGTACGTGAAAGCAAAAATCCTCAACGGGGACGGACGGCTGTGGCGGCTGACAAGAAGGTGGCTCCGACTAACCTGTGGATACAATCCATGTGGCGACAGGTACACGTCTCCCTGAACGATAAACTCATCACGCCGTCCACCAACATGTACCCATACCGGGCTTACTTGGAGACATTGTTGTCTTATGGTAAAGAGGCTAAAAAGAGCCAGCTGTCTGCTGCCTTGTGGTATGCGGACACCCCAGGAAAGTTTGACACGATGACTGACACCAACGATGGGTTTGTCGATCGGCTGGAGTGCACGGCTGAAAGTCGGTCGGTTGACATGCTGGGTCGCCTGCATTGTGACATGTTCCTACAACACCGACACCTGCTTAACAACGTCACGGCTACAAGACTCGCTTGGAGGAGGTCTTAATCTTTGTGCGCAAAGTGAAAATCACCAGCGGTGTACAACTGGGGCATTTGAAAGCCTTGGCCAAAGCTCCTGCCAAGTACCCAATCCGCCGCGTGCTGACCAAGTATTTCTCTGTCCCCAGAGGTCACACCCTCATCAATGAACAAAACCTATTTCTGGGCAGCATACCGACACGTTTAGTGGTGGGGTGTGTGAGCAACAAGGCTTTTGACGGGGACTACACTAAAAACCCGTTTCGTTTCCGACACTGCTACACAAACTTCGTCGCCTCGTACGTTGGCGGTCGTCAGATTCCAACCAAACCCCTGACACCCGACTTTGAGAACGAGAATTTCATCCGCACGTACATGAACCTCTTTACCCACACGGGGAAAGCGTTCCACGACGAAGGAAACAATATCAAGCGCACCACATTCGCCGAAGGCCACACGCTGTTTTGTTTCGACTTGACCCCTAGCCTCCACGATGACCACCAACTGAACCTGGTACAAAAAGGGGATTTGCGCCTGGAGATGCGGTTTGCCAAACCACTGCCGGAAACCATTAACGTGGTGTGCTACGCTGAATTCAGCAATATCATAGAAATAGACCAAAGCCGAAACGTGCTCTGTGACTTCGCCAGTTGAACACCCAAAAAACAAACAACAACATGGACACGGTGCAATTTGCGACGTGTGCTACAAACAGACGTGTTTACCCGGGCTGTGGTGGGGGGGGGGTGGGGTCTACCCTCGGGATCATCTTCCTTCACTCCCCTCACGCCCCTCACGCTCCTCACGCCCCTCAAGCCCCACCCCTAGGATACCCTGGACCCCCGGGCCTGCATCATTAACACAGACACGTGCCTTCACCCAGGACGACATTGGGTCGCCGTCTTCATAGACCAGTGGTCCAATCCACCCCATCTCCGGGGCGAATACTTTGATTCCTACGGACTCCCACCCCTCTACCCCGATATCACCGCTTGGCTTAACCGGGGAACACACCACTGGACGTGGAACGATCGGCGGCTGCAGAGTCTGGACACGACCGTGTGCGGTCAATATTGTGTGTATTACTTAACCTAGCGAGCTCGAGGCCGTCCCATGGATGCTATTGTGCACACGTTGGACACAGCGTGCACGACCTACGATAATGACTTACGGGTGTTCGATTGGGTGGATCGTCAGTTTGGGATCCATCCCTCGTTTTTTTTCCACACCCATGGACTGTAAAACATGCATCAAATAACATTCTTTCTTTCCAGTTCGACGTGTTATGCATTCCACGTTCTTGTTTTCCCTGTTCGACCTGTTACCCCGCCTGCTACATCGTCATACATTGTTGCGTCATACATTGTTACCAGGCCGTCTGCCGTATACCGGCAAGGCGCCGCTCGGCAACAATGTATGACGATGTAGCAGGCACGGCAAGTCGGGTCAGTGTGTCAGGCTATTACGGCTGCCGGCCCGCCGCCCCCCGCTAGGCGTTTTTTAACTTTTTAACGTACGTACCACTGCGAATGATAAAACACATGAAAAAAATTGTACAATTAAAAAAAAATGGGAAGACTGTGTCTGGTGTGGGGTTTCCTTTCTTTCTTTTTTTTAGTGCTTAGATTGAGAAAGTACTCTTTCGGGAAGAGTTGGTTGGCCCTGAAAAGGGCCGTGGGAAGTGTCACAAGAGCACAAGACCACAGGAGCCGGGTATGTAGAGTATCCATAGCACCGTTCTACAGATCTAAATAGGTGGTGCTCACCCCGTCGGGGAGCACTTTTCGCTTCCCGTAAAAGTATGTGAATGCGTCTTTGTGTTGGGTATACGAGTACATCGTATTGCCCCGCATCCGCATCCCCCGATTCACACCACTCGCACTTTGGTGATTGCGCAACACAGAGAGGTACACGGCCTTGTCCACACCTCGTGCGCTCACACCTTTGCAGGAGAGTTTGTCTTTGGTGTTGGATGCCCCGCCGTAACAATAATAAGTCTTGGAACACAAAGTGACGATGGCATCACCGGTCCACTCGACTTTGAAAAGCCCCGGTGTGCGCTTATCGTGGTCGTAATGGTCGCGACGGGGTAACCACGCATCCCGCTCGGTCTCGTACACGACTCGCAGCTCGGGTTTGACGAGAGATTCCCAGTCTGGGTCAGACCAAGCCATGTAAGCAGAGTCTGTGTCCATCTCACAGTACTGCCAATCTGCCTTGTCGAAAAAACGAGCCATGAAATCGTAATAAAATTCCAGCATGCGGAGTTTGGCGTACTGGTAGACCATACACCCTATTTGCAAGGGGAGATTGTAGCGAATGGTCTTCTTGCTACTCGTCACTTCAAAGGTGGTCTCGTCGATGGGGTCGACGGTTCGACACCGAACACTCGCCAGTAATTTTCGTGTTTTTGCCAGATCACAGATTTTGACATCCACGTGTCGGTCTTGATTGGTGACGGTTTTTCCATAACCTGAATTCCCCAACAGGCTTCATCGTCTCCCCGATCAGGGCTTTGGTGGGGTCGACATCTCCCTCCCGTCGAGCTTGGGTGACGGCGTCTGCGAAGGATTCGAACGCTCGCTCCGGTGTGTATTCCATCGCTTGGTAGACGTGCGTGACGACCAATCCCCGACCGAGATACCACTGGAGCAGAGGTGTGGCTAGCAGAATTTGCTTCCCAAACATGCTCCCGATCAGCATACGCCTGGGTGTTGGCATAATGTCATTCACAGCCGCGAACTCTGCCATGGTGGGGCCTAATCAGCCCGACTCACCTCGTGTTTTTAAAGATGGGTGGGCATTCGGCAAAGTCCGCTTTGAGGTGGTCCGGCACGTGGATGTCACATTCCACAAATCCAAACAACCGACATTGAATGACAGCCTCCATGAGCTGAGCTTATGTATTGGGTTGTCGCTGTGACGGGGGTAAACCGTACTGTTGAAGGAAGTCCGTAAGGCTGGGTTGTCGCGCGTTGGCGGTGGAACTCACACTCCCATATCGTTACCATGGATAGCCCTGGGAGCGAATGTATGCGTCGTTCGCATCCACCTCCGCCGTAAGTCCTGGGGGGTTAATCCCCGCCGCTCGTTGTAGCATACCTTTCGCCGGGCGAGGGTGATTCAGGTGACAGCCGTGATAGTGGAAATAACACCCGTGGAATTGAAACACAGTAGGCTGTCCGTCGATATAGGCGAACCCGTCTACGGGGAGTTGTCGATCACCGATCCGCTTCTCGGTGTGATTGAGTCGGTGACGGATCGATACCCCCAGCTGCTGTGACTTCCAGTCCAGGAATTTTTCAGCCAGACGGGTGGCGGTGCCGGAGGGAACGAACTTCTCTCCGCCGTCCTGACGGCGCCAACGGACGCAGTGACCTGCCGGCATAGGTGAGGCCAGGCAGTACAGGTACAGCGCGTTGGCATCGAATCCCACGATGCGCTGACACAGCTTTCGCCCCGTATACGGGTCACACCTCGTTCGTGGTAGCGGTGGAAAATGATACTCGGCCCACCCACGATGTTTTCTTGAGGCAATCGTGCATGTCTTTGTCTTTCTCACCGACGAGGGTGAAACACGGAGCGTAAATCATGGAATTAATAGCGGAGGGTAAGCCCTGGTATGCTGATGCAATGTTTGAAGACATCCACATGCATGGTTCGGTAGAACACCGACATCTTCTCCGCAGCCTCCATGAAGGGAATGACATCTAGGTTATTATACCACCGCAGCAAGTCTTTGACGGTCCGCATGCCGTGCTCTCGCCACACCGTCTGTAAGGTCTTGTACTCTGCGTCCGTGCACGGCTGGTGGGTGAGATCATTGTCGAAAGCATGCTGCGGTGGCAGTGTGGTTTCCTCCAGCCGGGCCAGGGAGTCTATGTAGCTGTAACAAAATTTCCCTTTGGTCACGTGACAGTCGTAAGCTTTCACCCACTTGTCGTAACTGTAATTCGGGGCAAGGTAATTCCGAATGCCCAGAAATTTCAGCTGCGGTGTGGTGAGGGCCATGTGATTATTGTTCCGCTTAATCACATACTCCAAATCACCGCTCTGGACCAGGTGGGGGTAAAGCTGTTGTTTGATTAAGTTCAGGTCATAGTTACCCGAGTTAAAGCCGAGGACGGGGAGTTGGTCCATATAGGTCACGAATCTGTCCCGCACTCGGCGTGTGTAAGACGGTTTCTTCTCGTCGGGATCGATCCGCTCGTCTAAGGCGTCCAGGATGTAAGCATAACGCTCGCTACTGATCTCGCTGATGGTGTTGAGGTAAGCCATCATGTCCTCGACGAGTGCCTGGGGATCGCCGGTGGAGATGAAACACACGGGCTGGTCGTAATCCGGTACATTAGAATTGACGCTGACACTCATGGGGATGTGTTGAGCCGTCCATTTCGTCGAGGCAGTCGCCGCATCGTCCATCGGGTTCACCGGAGCCAAGTACGCCTCAAAGTCGTAACACGCTCGGTACGGGTAGATGCCGTCGTCACCGTCCTGGAGTTCGATCCCCATGTCCGCCAACGTTTCGAAAATGGTGGGCCGATTGCGGAAGACACCCCCCGGGTACTTTCGTCGAATGGCGTCGGTGCACGTTTGACCGTGCCGTCGTAACTCCCACAGTTTCGGGAAACTCTTCTGGCACACCTGGCAGGTGAAAGATCGAGCATAACGCCCCATGTCTTTGATATAGCTGAAATGCCACTGGTACAGGTTTAACCGCAGGGTAGGGGGAGAATAGCGCTCGGCACTGCGGTGAATGAGTTGTGCTGAGTACGACCTGTCCATGGGGATGAGCTTGTAGACTTGAATATTCACTTGAAACAGGCTTTCCACCGTGTCCAGCGCACTGAGCGGTACCCCGCGGAAATACCTCGGCTCCATCTCCATTTCCTCCAGAAACCTGCGGTAATACACTTCAGCCTGGTGTTCGCAGTTATTGGGGTTGGCCTGGTCTAGATGGACGGCCAGACACCGAAACAAACACAAATAGTCCCTGTACGGACCGTTATTTCCATCCACCAACGTGTGTAGCCCCTTGTTTCCTTTCAGGTAAGAGGGTAACGTTACCCTACCTTTACCGATAGGCTGATGCGGCAGTTTGTGGACGAAAAACAGCACGTTGGTGATGAGGTCGACGGTCCATTTCGTATTTGGGCGTTGTTTTTGGGCCCAGGTAAGCGGATCTTGGGTGAGGAGATGCTGGGTGTGGATTCCTCGCAGGTCAGCCCGACTCGCCACGCGGTACGGTGCGTCGAGTACTCGGGTGTTGTTGGTGCTCGGGTAATAATACCGCACCTGGCCCGTCTCTTTGTGGCGGAGGATATATCCAAAACTGTAATTGATAGTGAAAGCAGTCGGCTGGTCTTCGTAAATCTCGTCTACATAGGCTGGGATAGCACCGAGATCACTCAGTCGGTAATTATAAGTCTTGAATTGGTTTGTGGCGATGGAAATGCGTCCTGATCGATCGCCAATGCCGCTGGTACAACTCCCGCACGTCACTGTCACGGCTCGGCAAGACAGCCTCGTGAGGTTGTACTGGGTCGGGCTCGAACTGGCTCATTGGACTTTTTTTCTTTTCTTCTTCTTTCAGCGAGGCATCCCCCGCTAAACTCACTTGAGCTTTACTCATTGGGGTAGTGGTAGATGAAACAGGTCTGTGTAACATAGAAGGGTGTGGACGTTATAACCAAACCCTAGACATACTCTATATACATACTATTGTACATATGTGCATATGTACGTATGTTCCGCTAAAAAAATTTATATAATACATATAATACATAGGAACCATTCCGATAGATAGCAACCCTAGCATGACACACTGAAACACTGACCCATACTATTGGTGATCGTCTCAAGGATGGTAAATGAGTGCCCGATTTAAATAACAACAAATCATAATTAATTTTCATGGGATATTGTAAATTAAGTGAAATAAGGTAATACAATGTTTTTAAATAAATTGTGACATAAGTTTGCTTTACACGAATATGAACTAAATGAAATAAATATATATATATATGATACACATATATACTGATACAATTGTTAACTCTGCAAAACCCCTATACAGTTTTGGAACAAAAAATAAAGAAAATTACTATATATTACTCTTTCCAGACACGTATTGTCGTTTGACATTTAGAGTTATGCCCCTTATTTCCATTATTCCAACTAAAGTAGTCGCCCCTGCTAAGCGTATTCCATCAGGAGTTATCCCCCTTGTTTACATACATTTGACATCGCACACATTCGTGGGTTTCTACTACGAAATACATAAGGAAATATCCTCTAAGCTACTCAAGCTTTCTATCTAGCTTTACTGGAGTTACAAACTATTAAAAGACACAACCATCCTTAAATATACTGAACTAAAACTACTGTTATTTCAATAAGAAATCTAGCGATCTCAGCTGTGAATAATCATTTTCAGCAATGAAATGCAGCATGTCTTATTGCATATGATCCAGTAAAGTTTTTTTTATACTTTTCATATACTGTTACAAACATGTAACATGCAATAGCTCTTACTGTCTTCAATTAACTTTCAAGAAGCAAAGCGGGTTCAGGAAAGAAAGAAAGAAGACATCTAAGCCTACAATGACCACTTATTCAATTGACACTTATACACGTAGAAATCACAACCACCAGCCGATATATTAGACATATATATATATATATATATATATATATATATATATAAGATATATACATAGCAGGCGAGTTGAACACAACCCCGGCTGACAACAATGTAGCGTCACGCGCACAGCTCTGGCGGGCTGATGATTGTGTATGAAACGGGCGGGAGAAAAACATAAAAGCCCGCTCGCACTCATCATCCAATCAGTGGGCTGATAATTCCTTTTGTCGTGCTTTCGCCCAGGCTAGGGTTGTTAGTATATATAACATAACCACGGGTTTGAGTTGATCAGACTGTTACAGAGTTTGCTTGACTTCAGTTTGCTATTTTCCACACTATGGACCGTCGATTCCACGATTTTTTGGGGAGTGCCGGGGAGGGGCAATGGGATGATAGTGATGAAGACCAGTCTTCTTCTAACCATAACCAGGATGAAGAACCATGGACGCCGTCACCCCCGGCCTCCCCAATCATCATCCCGGATACTCCACCACCCCAGGGGAGCAACACCACACCCAACGGGGAGAAAAGAGACCTCCGCCCCTGCCCCTGCCCGCGGTGCGTAGATAGGAGAGCGGGTAGGGGAGTGGGGGTGGGGCGAGGAAATTACGTCAATAGACTCCGGGAAATGATCACCAGCGGAGAGACGGTCGCCGCCGCCACCACCACCACCACCACCACCCCAGAAACACCCCGCCTCACACAAACGCTCATGGAGCGGTTTACGACGCGGAGGGATCCCGTGGGGCGGGGTATTGGCCGGGGACTCCCCCGGCAACTGAATCTGGAGGACGGGAGTTCTTCACCTGTACCATCACCTACACCACGGTCACCTGGGTGGTTGACAGCACGCCGGGGTCGGGCACGAGCCCGTCCTACAGCTCGTGTCCCACCCCACCCACGGGACACCCGCCGTGAGGATGAGAGCCAGTTGCCATCACCCCTAGCCCAGGCTTTGCCTTCTACCCCGGTTAGGGAAGTAGGGGCGGTTAGAGCTCACCCCAACATGACATTTCGCACAACAGAAATTGGAAACCACAATTATCTAACTGCAGAGGAGCGCAACACCCTGGTTAGAGATGTAGAAGACCGGTTAAGAGCTCAACCGCCCCTACAATGGTTTCTCATCCCCGCGGCGGTAGGAGGCTTACCATTAACACCAACTCCACCCGAGTCAACAGCAGCAGCAGCACCACCTGTCTCACCTGGGCCGGGCGCAGGTGAGGGGCTTGCGGCATCCCCACAGGGTAGGGGACAGGTATCCGACGGTTTTCCGACATGTCGGATTTGCTATGAGAGACCGTCGAGTGCATGCCTCCTACCCTGCGGTCATGCGGCGATCTGTCTCACCTGTGCCCGCAGACTTGACCCACAGCAGTGTCCCTTCTGTAATTTGTATATTTTACGTGTTGTTCGTTTATTTTATTAATTGTATATCTCGTTTTTTAAATCGTTTTCATGTGAATTTGTTTGTTAAAAAAAAGAAAAAAAAAACAAAAAAAACAGCTGGCTATTTAAAAAAAAAAAAAAAAAAAATGGCTGTTTAAAAAAGAAAAAAAGAAACAGGGCTGTTTAAAAAAAGAAACAGCACTTTTCCAACGGCCCTTTTCAGGGCCACCCAACTCTTCCCGAAAGAGTACTTTCTCAATCTAAGCACTAAAAAAAAAAAAAGAAAAGAAACCCCACACCAGACACAGTCTTCCCATTTTTTTAATTGTACAATTGTACTTGTTCTGATATTTTTTTTATCGCAAATCCTCTTCCTAAACTTCTACTCCACCTAATTCGTACCTAAAACTTAAGAGTTACTTAAAACTTTGCCTAATTCACACCCAGCCTGAAACAAACAAACCACTGTTTTCTCTATTTATCTATCTATATCTATACCCCATATACTGTTATACTGTTATACTGTACTCTAGTCTACTACACGCTATATCACGCTAGTCTATACACATACACCCCGCGGTGTGGAAAAAACCCACCAAATTTTCTTGTGTATATGTATAATGTATTGGTGTTACTTATGTATTTTCAATGCAGGCTGGTCGGGAGGTCGGCAGGCAGGTCAGTCGGTGCAGTCGGTGTAGGGTAGGCTTATCAGTATTAGACATATATACATATATTACATATATACATAGCAGGCGAGGTGAACACAACCCCGGCTGACAACAATGTAGCGTCACGCGCACAGCTCTGCCAGGCACTGCCAGGCACTGCCAGGCTTGGGATTCTGGATGAAACGCGCGGGAAAATGTAGCCGAGATGGATATATGAAAACACGCCCGCCAATGATACATCACTTTTAGTGCTCCCACTTAGGCCCGCGCCCCGCGTTTCCCTCCAACTTTACATAGACAGTGGATCCAAAACTGAATTCAAGCAAACTCCGTATGGGTCTGATGTATACACTCGCCTTGTCTACACGGACAACAAACCAGGATTATAACGCTCTACTGGTTTTGTTAGTTCTTTGTGGGTTCTTTCATACAATCGACCCGTCTATAAGGTCGAATATTCCGGCCTAGAGGCACGCGCGTAAATGACCCAGAAAATAAATAACATTCTTGATGAGAATCAAAAGGTATATAACCCACCCGTTAGTAGGTCACTCAGCCCGAGCAGGACACAATGACTCGATCGCCGTACATGTTTGTTTACATATGACGACGTCATAACAGACATCATAATACATTATAATGCATTGTCACCAGTCAAGGCAGGGGAAAGGGAGAAAGGGATATGATGACGTCATAACATACAGCATAATACACTGTCACCACCCAAGACAGGGAGAACGGGTGAAAGGGGAAAAAGGGGAAAAGGGTGAGGAATGCGTGGGAGGTTTGTGGTGGCTCGTGGGTTAGTAGGTCACTCAACCTGCTGCTTGGGGTGGAGAAAAATAAAATAAAATCTAAAAAAAAAAAAAGAACTTACCGAGCCGTGTTTCCCACGTTGATGGGTCCGCCAATCCCACAACCGGTAGAAAGACTCCTCGCAGTCTTCGCAATGCCACACACGTTCTTTTTTGTTGTCATGGCGCTGTTAATGGCGGATCAAATTCGCCCGGCGAAAAGACGCCCGGTCACAGGTCGGACAGGTGAATCTTTTGTTTGTCTGGGGCTGGTGATGCGTCCGCTGGTGCCGGAGCCAGTTATACCGCCGGGTAAAATGCTGGGCACACACCCGGCAAAAATATTTCTCCGTCTTCTTCTTTTCCTTAGCACCGTGTTGTGTTTTTTTGGTGTCGTCGCCAGCTATCGCGTCGGGTGAATCCTCGATCGCACACCTCACAGGTAAATAGCTTCGCCGTCTTCTTCTCCTCCAACGTCTTCTTCTCCATATTAACCTCGAAATCCTCTTGATCCCTCGTCGCTTGTTTACTCGGTCGCTCGATCGCTCGCTCGGTTGGTGTCTTCAGGTGAAGTGATCTGCTACTGCTGCACCCGTCTTTTTGTACCTGAGACACGCGGAAATTCACCACACGCTGATTGGTTCGTTTTTTATTACGTAACCTCTTCTCGCACGCTGATTGGTCCGTTTTGCGGGCCCCCCCATTGGGCAGTTTTGGGGCAAATCCAGCTCACCCATTGGTCCGCTTTGGCGCCCGGGAGCTCTTTTCGAGCTGTCCCACTCGACTTCACAAGCCGACGTTTTGCCTCTTTTTTTTTCTCTCTTTTTTCCTTATACTGTTATACGGTTATACTGTACACTATATCACACTAGTCTATACACATACGCCCCGCGGCGTGGGAAAAACCCACAACTGAGGTGTGACGTCACCACCACATCACCACAAAAAACGACTCCTCAAAACCACAAAAACCGCCTCCTCAAAAATGAACCAAAGCCACATTCTATACTACTCACGCCGCCGACAAAAGGGATAATTTCAATTTTAATATTGTAAATTATCCTTATTTAGATAGCAATATACCAAAGGGTCCTGCATATGGCGTATTAATGGTGATGACTTTAGTCTGCGTCACAAGTTGCTAGTTCAAAAACTAGTTTCTCAAGGATACTCCATCAAACACCTTCATTCTAAGTTTCTCAAAGTTTACAATGAGTATAACACTCTCGTTGGCAGGTATGGACAGAGCGTTCAGAATCTCTGGCGATCTACATTGTGATCAACCACATAGATGGCGCTGTTATCACTATGTACATATCTACCACGTGCATGTTATTTAGCAATATAGATGGCGCTGGTTGCCCAGTGTAACTGTCTATCATGTATGTCATGTGTAACATCATAGATGGCGCCTCTTGTAGCATGAGGTTTTAACATATTAACGGAAAAGACGTAATCGTCCGTTACTTTTGAATCACAATCTGATCGGTTAAGGTTTGTAACGCTGGTCATTTTCGAACTGTATCTAATACCAGGGGCTAGGGACCGTAAAGGTAGCCATGCTCATTACATCTACATGATGCCTTTATGTACAGTTGCAGTCAAAGCGCGACTGAGATACTTGTTTAATAGTTGTTTGACATGGAACTCATTCACGGACTACGAATTTGAACTTTGATATGGAATTCATGCCTGGAGTATTCATTGTCTGCCCGGCATCATTGAAAACTGATGACCGCTTCTCTCTTGTGTGTTACCGGCTTTTTTTCTTATTTGTATAATTTCTTGTATACCTTTGCCTTTAAGAGTTAGTGTTAAACTTTCTTTTGGAAATGGATCTTGCGATTTTCGACTTGGAACGCCCTTTACGGACTACGAAGGGTATATGAATGTCGGACTTGACGCTTATACTTATATTTAGTGTTAACGTGAAAACAGTCTAGTACGCTAAAATTTAGACACCTTAAGGATGTTTATTTCAGTACTAAGCGGCGTCTTACTCTTAGGCACACGTGACAGAAATGAAACATGTACGTTCAAGTGTAAGTTCATGAATAACACGACAAATTAAAATTAAGTCTGACCTAAGAATAAGACAGCTTCGTGATCCCAGGGAAGGATTAACCATCAAAAGTTAACCACTGTGAAGAGGTTTCATGTTTTGACTCAAGTCAGATATAGCTTTATAAAATTTTCCCCTCTCACCGGGATCACAAAGCAATCTTAGACTTGAGTCAAAATGTCATTGAACTTGGTATGTTCCTTTTCTTAAATTTGTTTTACAATAACTTACCCAAAATTTATGTTGTTAAGCAACATTTTGACCTTGTTACGTTAGAAATAACAATTTCAAAGTGATCTGAAATTTTGCCTCAAGTCTAAGATCGCTTTCTGTTTCCGGGGCCAGGCTCCGGTTTCACGAAGCGATCATAGACTTAAATGTTAGTCCTGGTGCCTGTAGGGTTAGTAAGCCTGAAATACGTAAAACCCCTGAAATTTTTTTTGTAGATAAACTAGTACGGAAAGGCGGTGAATCGATCCCAGAGAGGTAAGGAAGTGCAAATTTCAAAACCAAATCACGTTTCTGTAAATTTCCAAATCAGGTGTATAAATCTTGGTCGAAGCACCCGTAAAAGTTATATGGCCATAAAAGAGATGGTTGCCTAGTAATAGCTCACCAAAAATGCACTCTCGATTAAAAACGCCAATTTTTCATACAAACCATGCACAATGTTTTTAATTTACAGTATGAAGATCAACGTTAACCAGTAAATGTCCTTACTCAAACTTTCATGTCTGTGTTTCAAGGTGCTTTAACGATTTGGTTAACGTTTGCTTTTATGTGTAAAACATGAACTTCATAATGTGATCAAATTTGTCACATTTTGGCAAGTTTAAAATACATATTTCTGTAGTAGTCTCTCTCAGTCGCCGTGTATAGTACAGTGGACTCGCTGTTGAGGAAATGTAGCACCTCTGGGAAAAGTTGCCTGTTTCGTTTTATTTGGAAACATACTTTTGTGTGAGTAAAGATATAGGCCGCCTGACGTTATATAAGTGTTATGAATTAAAATGGATAGGCTACGGTATTACGTAACATTTGGCAACTTTGGGGAAAGCATACGTGTACGTTAATTCTGGTTGAGAGCACATGTGGGATCCTCTAATTACACAATCACGTTATGTGTGGTGGAAATGTAAGGTTAAAAGTTACATTTGTTATATATTTATTTAATTGACTGGTGCAAAATTGTAAGCTGAAGAATTTTTTAGAAAGTTACGTTTGTGCTGCAGTGATTTTCACAACTCTATACAGTGTCATAGATATTTCATTGTGACTGGAGCAAGCTACAATTTTTTGATTTTATGACCTATACATTGCTTCAGTGTATGTTTGGAGTTTTACAAGTCGCAAGCTTACCATATAACAGGAAAAGAAGAGTAAAACAAAAATAAAAAGAGGAGTAGCCGTACGAGTGTGTCACCAGCTGTCCCTAACAGGCAGTCAGTTTCGCTGCTTGAGGGGGCACATTTTTTGCACTGGGGCAGATTCCACGTCTTACCATACCAGGTCCTTTATACTACGTTTCGTCACAAAGATTTTATTGACAGAATATCGTCGTTAATTGTCTCGGTATTTACTGAAACAAGTCACCGTTACATTAACGTCAGAAGCAATAAGGCTTTCTTTAGTTCTACTCTTTATAAAGGTTACCACTCATGGGATGTTACATTATTTATTGAATTACTTGAATTTCTCATTAATAACATCTATGTGAAATTCGGAGATACCATTTACCAACAGTGCATACGTATTCCAATGGGTACCAGTTGTACGCCTCTTTTGGCAGACCTATACCTGTTTTCATATGAATACGACTATATGCAGAAATTACTTTAAAGTAAAATCTTTAAAGCTCGATCCTTTTCATTTACGAAGCGGTATATTGATGATCTACTGGCGTTAAATAATCCCCATATTGCTGAAGCGGTGAAGGAAATCTATCCGCCTTCATTGGATTTAAAGGAGACAACAGATAGTCCTGATGGTACATCTCATTTGAATCTATATCTGTACAAAGACGAACAAGGTCTCCTTTCACTCCGCCTATACGACAAAAGGGATAATTTCAATTTTGATATTGTAAATTATCCTTATTTAGATAGCAATATACCGAAGGGTCCTCGCCTTGTACCATTTGTCAGATCTTGCGTTAATTGTGATGACTTTAATCTGCGTCACAAGTTGCTAGTTCAAAAACTAGTTTGTCAAGGATACTCCATCAAACGCCTTTATTCTAAGTTTTTAAAATTTTACAATGAGTGTAACACTCTCGTTGGCAGGTATGGACAGAGCGTTCAGAATCTCTGGCGATCTGCATTGTGATCAACCACATAGACGGTGCTGTTATCCCTATGTACATATCTATCATCTACATGGTATTTAACAACATAGATGGCGCTGGTTGCCACGTGTCAACACACGTCGCAGTAGTTATTTGGCTTTGTGTAATTTTTGAGACTTTTTAACATGACTCTGGTTTCTGGTGGGGAATCTGATACCAGAAACTTTAAAATCTGGTTTAAATCAGTACCTTTAACATATTCTTTTTTTGTTTAATGGCTTTCATGGATTCTTTCTACACTAGCCAGTAGAAGTAGATTGTAGGTTATTTGGGAATACTGTAGCGGTTCAGATGTTGTTGGTATTTGTCTTATGTGCTTTTGTTTCTTATGATGTCTTCTGAAGCATGCAGGTACCTATGAGTGCGACACCATTCAATCACTTTAATCCTGTTTGATATTTAACGTGCCGAGCGAAGCTTGTTAAATGAACAAACCAATCAGGATTCTTTCCCCTGAACTCGGAGATGCCGCTACTATTTGGATCCGATTTCATAACATTTCCTGAACTCGGGCTATTATCCAGTATGACTTACGCATGAGATTTGAATTTCCTGTAGGAAATGAAAGTTCTCCAACAACAGATTTTCAGTGAATCAGATGATGAATATTTATTATGACGAGGGAGGAACCAGCAGTTGACACGAGTACCAAACAGTTAAGTGTCATATGGGACAGAATCTCAGTTAAGTGTCATATGGGACAGAGTCCCACATGAGTTGCATATGAGACAAAGTCTCACAAGACTCTTGTCTCAAATTATGATGCCAAAGTTCAGTTGATTTATTCTGGTATATAGTCCACTGTGGTCCACTTTTGATATCTCAGATAATTTCTACTAGCATGGCACTGGAGCTGGATTCCCAGGTTTCGTGAGACTGGAGGGTCCCAGAATTTTGGGACTGGGAAAAGTCTCCAAGACTCCCGCTTCAAATTATGGTACCAAAGTTCAGTTGATTTACTCTGATATATAGTCTCTGTGGTCCACTTTTGATATCTCAGACAAGTTCGATTTGTTTGAGCCTGGAGTTGGATTCTCAGGTATCGTGAGACTGATGAGTTCCAGAATTTTGGGACTGGGAAAATTCCCAAATTTTTGACACTGTATTCCCGGCTTCCTGGGACTAATTCTCACCAAGTGTCAACTGTCTCTGAATTCTCAAACTGGATCACAAATCACTTTTCCTGATTCTGGGACTATTTCCCAATTCACGGTACAAGAATTTTTCCACTCTGAATAAAATAGCTACTTACTGCGAATGCTTACCAGCAATTTGGTGACTACTCTCGGCAAAATCCAAGGCCATCTGCAGACACGGAAAAATGCGCCTATTTATACATTTCCACATGGTGTGGGAGGAGCCATGAACCGAATCAGGAGACTCTGATTGGTCACAAGAGACATTTTTGACAGTTTGTAAACACAGATGACACGATGACGTCATCGCGATCGCAACCAAGAACTCCAAAATAGTGGCTTTGTTTTGAAGCCAAAATGTAAATGTCAGTGTCTGAAAAGTCCAGATTTTTATCCATATTACTCAAAAAGTATAAGCAATTTCCACACAAGGGTATTAAATGATAAATTCCTTTTCAAACTGTGATGGGAAAATCCTGGTCCGCTTTCTAAAAGCCTGTAAGTGCGGGTTCTACAGACACCCTAATGACCATAAATGTACAAAAATGGCGGCAACACAAACTTCTGCTTTCCAGGTTGAACTGAGGACAATGCATGTCATATCTTATGTGTGAAACAAGAACGAAAATAGAAGGTAAATACTTTCCAGATAAGGCAGTGGCATAGAATTTCGTAAGTTCTACATTATCATTATTACATTGCTGAAAAATACTTATAATTATCCCAAATATGTAGGAACGCCGATACTACAACAACAACAACATCACTCGTCCATGAAACAGATAAACGTAAGTTTAAAACTTCCTACGAGAATAAATGAACGCAATATTGTCAAAATATTGACTTTGTAAATTAATTAGTATGGCCTCAGATAACGATCTTAACAAATCTTCCGTGAAAATTCATTATGAAATGAAAATATGAAACTTCCCTGCGATAAATTTATTTCTTAAATCCTACTTCCTTAAATTCCGCTACATTATCCCCTCTCTCTAATTATTCGCCCTCGAATAATATAAGATACAAGTGCAACTGCAGATATGAAATTGTAACTTTCATGAAACTGGAACTTTTGTAAAACAGTGACTCAAGGAATGAAAACTTCAGGCAGATATTATTATACCTACTACATACATGTAACTACGGTACCCTATGGATATAGACTACA
Organism: Liolophura sinensis; assembly: GCF_032854445.1. Taxonomy (NCBI): domain Eukaryota; kingdom Metazoa; phylum Mollusca; class Polyplacophora; order Chitonida; family Chitonidae; genus Liolophura; species Liolophura sinensis. Next base: position 44,659 of record NC_088298.1, on the reverse strand, counting down.
AGTAGACATATATACATGTTTCTCCAAAATATTTCAAACTCTTAACAGCAGACCAAATTCTAAAGTACTCATTGTTTATCATTGTGTTACATATATTGAGAAATGATCAAATGGTATGGTATCACAAAATGTCCTAATGATTTTCCTTTAAAAGAAATGTAAATGTATTATTATCAAAAATTCATTTGCTACACAGCTCACAAGCACATTTACTCTTAATTACCTCTTGTTTTACAACCCGCCCATCAGGATACGTTGTAGTTGTTATACTATGGATGTGATTGAACAAAAACCTCGGTGTGGTCTGAGTGCCAGTCAGAGAAATTAGGCTGGACGGCACTGATGGGAGATGACACATTAGTGATGGTGGCGTTAGATGAAGACACATTGGTGGTACTGGCTGATGACGCAGTGGTGGTTTTGGACACAGAACCGGAGCAGCACACAGGCAGAGAAACAGGACATGACTCAACAGGGATCGAATCAAACAGGGCTGATAGACACGGGAGCAGGTGATGACTGACTGATATCTTCTGGTAACATAACTTCTCCGAACAGGTCTGCTACTTCTGCCCTCATCTTAAATGGCGAAGCTGGCTGGGAAAGGGGTGCCACAACAAGAGGTGATGTGGTCACAATCTTCACAACCGGTGTGCATGTGATATTGGTACGTGCAGCTTTTGATGGACTTTAATCAAGAAGAGGGGTTCCGGGACTTAAAACCTTCACTCTTGCATCCCTCAAGGTGGCCTCCAAGGGCTTGATGAAGGGCTTTGGTGCTTTACTGGCCTTCTGCACAGGGCAAGTGGGTTGTCTCTTAGCCTTAGCACAGGACTCAAAATGCTTGTACAACCTGACTTGGTTCTGTAAATGACTATTACAGAAATGACACCTCTCTCCTCTTCTGGAACCACACACCTGCTTGTGTCTGTACAGACTTGACTTAGACCGGTAGCTTGTTCCACAACTGGAAGCAAATCCCGGAAAATCGCCGGAATTCATCATGGTGATCATGGAACCGTAGACTTGAGACTGGAATAAAACACACATATACATATATGTAAGTAAGTAAAGTCAGTTATCATTGTCTTTTCACTTCATTATTGTGGGTTTGGTGATTTACAAGGAATAATCCAACGTTTGAATTCTGTTCCCTCATAGTACTTCAGTCTATCTGTATGAGCCAATTTAGGTTTTGAATTGCGAGTTTGTTGTAAACGATAAACCATGTCATCTAATTTCCCTGTTATCTGATATGGCCCAGTCCAGCTACAAGACAATTTCGGTGTCAAGCCTTTCTTGCGTGAGTTATCATATAACCAAACTGCATCTCCAATGTTGAAAAGTTTCCCGTTTCGTCCTACATTATAATTGCGATTCTGCCATAAAGTATTCTTCTGTTGAAATTCTCTTGCTTTCTTGGAGCTACTTCAAGACGTTTCCTAAGTCCATAAGCATAATCTGTGGTATCATTTGTTGTCATTTCCAATGGTCTACCCGTAATAATGTCCAAAGGAAGATCTACTTCTCTCCCTAACATAAACCTATATGGCGATAACTGAGTTACATCATGCTGTGATGATCTATAGGCCATAAGTGCAAATGGAAGCTGTTCGTCCCAGTCACGTTGATTTTTATCTACCATCATGGCAAGTCGATCTTCTAGTGTTCTGTTGAACCTCTCCACCATTCCATTTGACTGGGGATGATATGGAGTTGTCCCTGTTTTATCGATTTTTATCGATTTCTAAGAGTTTGCACACTTCGGTCAGTAATTTAGACTGGAAATTGGTACCCTGGTGTGAATGAAGTTGTCTTGGAACTCTAAATCTACAGATAAACTCTTTCACAAGTTTCCCTGCCACTGTCTCTGCTTCCTGATTTCTCATTGCATATGCTTCCACCCATTTTGTGAAATAATTCTGAACCACTAATATATACTGGTTTCCTTTCTTTGTTTTAGGAAGTGGACCAAGTACATCAACGGAAATTCTTTCCATAGGTGCTCCAACTAAATACTGCTTAAGCTGAGCACGAGGTCGTACACCAGGTGCCTTTCGCGAACTGCATTTGTCACATTGTTTACACCATTGACGAATGTCGTCACTCATGGGGTACCAGTGGTATCTAGCTTTGATCTTAGGGATTGTCTTTCCCACACCCAAATGTCCAGAGGTTTTAGAAGCATGTAACTGTTGGAAAACTTCTCTACGATAAGCAGTGGGTAAAATTAGCTGCCAGTGACATAATAAACCATCATCAGATTCCCACTTTCTGTAAAGGATATTATCACGTAGTGAAAGTCTATCCCACTGAGCCCAGTAAGATTTGATTGCTCTGCTATAAGGTGACACTTCCTCCCAGTTAGGACATTTATTACTGGCCTCTCTGTATGAAATAATCCATGCCAAATCTTTGTCTTTTCTTTGAGCCTGAGCTAAGTTCACATTTGACCATCTGTCAATGTTTTCGAGGGGAGGTGATGGATTGGTAGGAATATCACTGTCAGATTTCTCCTTGCATTGCTTCCTAGTAGTAACAGCGTTGACAACCAACCTTTTTGATTTCTTGATCCGGAATGTTGTTGGGTTCTTCTGTTTGTAAGACCAGTTCTTTGGTAACCACTTAATTTTTGTTATTTCAGTTGTTATGGGACCGGAATGATCAGTCTGTACTGACACTTCACTGAATTTAGGCTTTAAGGTGACTTCTCTTGTAATAATACTGTTTATTGTCTTAACTGTGTAACCCGTTTTAGTACACCAGTCACAGGTAATTCTAGAAAGAGCATCTGCATTCCCATGCTGCTTTCCAGGACGATGAATAATGTCAAAGTCAAAGGTGCTTAACAGTCCCAACCATCTGGCCATTTGACCTTCAGGTTCTTTGAAATTCAGAAACCATCTCAGGGCACTATGATCCGTACGGATAGTGAAATGACGACCATGTAAGTAATGTTGAAAATTTTTTACATAAGTTATTACAGCAAGTAACTCTCTTCGAGTAAAGCAGTAATTCCTTTCTGCTTTACTCAATGTTCTGCTGGCATATGCTATGACTTTTTCCTCCCCTCCCTGCATTTGGGATGAAACTGCTCCAATGCCATTTCCACTAGCGTCAGTGTCCAGAATAAAATCACCATGTGAACTGGGAAAAGCTAGGATCGGTGCACTACACAATTTTTGTTGCAAAGTTCTGAATGCAGTTTCACACTCTTCAGTCCATTTGAAATCTTTATCACGTTCAGATAGCTTATGAAGTGGTCTACAAATAGATCCAAAGTTTTTAATGTAACGTCTGTAATAAGATGCTAGTCCAATGAAACTTCTAACATCAGTGACACAAGTTGGAGTTGGCCAGTCTTTAATAGCTTGAACTTTCTCAGGATCTGTTGAAACCCCAGCCTTGGAGACAACATGCCCCAAATAATTCACTTGATTTTGAAATAAGTGACACTTTTTCGCTTTCAACTTTAGATTTGCCTCCTCAACCTGCCAATATCCACTGGCCAAGTCCAGTGTCGAAAAACAAGTGGCACCATGTATAGAATCCAGGGAATCATCTATACGTGGCAAAGGGCATGCATCTTTAACTGTCACACTATTTAGTCTTCGAAAATCGATGCAAAACCGTGTACTACCGTCTTTCTTTGTAACCAGAACTATAGGTGATGCCCAAGGGCTGATTGACTTCTCAATTATTCCTTTCTCATACATGTCTTTAATTTGTTTATCTGCTTCTTCCTGTTTAGTTGGAGATAATCGCCTAGCTGGTTGTCTCAGAGGTGGAGCATTGCCAGTGTTTATTGAATGTCGAATGTCCTTCGCCCTGCCCAAGTCAAAATCTGATTCAACAAAAACTTCTTGATCATTTATCAACAATTTCTTCACTTTGGCTTTATCTTCAGTACCTAAATCGTTGGTACTTCGTTCAAACATGGGAACTAAAAAGTCAGGTAAATCCCTCTGCTCCAAGCAGACCTTAACACTGTTCACAGTGTTAAATACCTGGTCATCACATGACCTATTCTCAAAGTGTTCACATCCCCAGTTCGAAAATTCAACAGTGTCCAACACTGGACTCAACATAGCCAAAGTTGTCCCTTTATAGATTATCTCAGTTTCTTTCCCAGCATTCAAAATGGTTACAGGAAAGACATCATTCTCAGTGTCCACTAAAGTTTTACCAACTAATAATTGCGGATGTTTTTCATGGTTGAAATAGGGTTCACAAATAGCCCATTTCCCAACAGTTTCCTGACCAGTATTTGACTTATGAGGTACAACAATCTGTTCTCCAGGGGGAAGACTGATAACGCTATCAGTAATCAGTCGACAACTCATAGTAGACCTCCACAATTTTTGACAGAAAATGTGCTGACCACAACAGGTAAGACATCCTCTTTTGGGATGAATTCTACAGTCAAATTTTGATAAGAAGTCGATTCCAAGAATCGCATCACTCTCTATGTTCATCTTAGCAACCTCTATCATAGTAGGTTGAGACAAGATACCAATATCAAGTTCAGCTGTGCCAAGAATCCTCAGAGATGACTTATCTGCACTATACAATGTGAGACCTGTGGGTTTCAGTGATGGTCTGTCTTTGACTGGCAAATTGAAATAAACATGTTCAGAAATTAAAGTTAAACATGAACCGGTGTCAACGAGAAATAAAACTTTACTATTGCCAACATGTCCAGAAACATACATTCCACTGTCCACATTTTCCAACCCTACTTCAGTAATAGACGAAACTACATTGTCTACACCTACTGGTTGGTTCATAGTGTCATCCGTAAGGTGTGATATGCTTTCCATCAGAAATTAAAACTGTAATTGCCTGCGGTTGTCGGGACTGATTGTTTACAACCGACCCCCGTCCCTTTGGCTCGGCTGCACACCGTTTCCCGATTGCTGAACTCCATTCCCATTCCTGTTTAATGGACAGTTCCGTTTGTAGTGTCCAGTTTTATGACACAGGAAGCATTCCATGTCCTTTAGATTGTGTTTCCCAGATTGGGAATAATTCCCACTCCTCTGAGCATAATGACGATTTGACATCTCTACTAATTTTCTCTCTAGTTCGTCAATTCGTGACTGTAATTTTTCATCACTGTCCCTGGCAGAAATTTCCCTCACATTTCTACGACGTGAAACATAGTTTTCCCGTTGTTTTTCAATTTTCCAGTAACCCTCAATTTCTAATGCCAGTGTCACTGCATCTTGTAAAGTATTGGGTTTACTCTGTTGAACCTGCATTCTCATTTTATAATCTTCCAGAGCATCAATGAAGTGAATTTTAGCCAGTCTATCCTGGTGCTCAGGCGACATACCAGGATATGCCATAGTGGAGAGTTTACGGATGGCCTGCCCTAACTCTCGGAGACCCTCCCTTTCACCACGCCGCCTTCCCCTTAATTCGGCTAAATACAGTTCAGCTTGACCTCTGGGACCAAATCTGTCATCCAGAGCAGTGACTAAGCTATCATAATCACGTTGCTTGCTTTTAGATAAAGTACAAGCCAATTGTCTGGCTGCTCCTGTTAAATGGGAAAACAAATAATCAGCCTGTTCATCTTTACTCCAACAGTTAATTCTGGATATGGTCTTGAATACTTTCAGGTATTCTTCCCAGTTAGAATCACCACTAAAAACCTCAGGTTTCAGGTGCTGACGATTTCGGCGATACGTTTGGGGTGCATCGCTATTACCAACCCCACATGGAGATGACCTTGGATGCCTATCAATAATGGTTTCAGCTCGACAGCGAAATGATATGTCATCATCACTGTCCGGGTATACATAAAGATCTGTATCACGTTCCATGACACTGATCCAAAGAGTTCCAGATAATTTATACAACTGTAACATGTTTGTTCTCTGAGAATAAGTCGAGAAAAACCCCACCGCTGCCACCAGTTGTAGCGGTTCAGATATTGTTGGTATTTGTCTTATGTGCTTTTGTTTCTTATGATGTCTTCTCAAGCATGCAGGTACCTATGAGTGCGACACCATTCAATCACTTTAATCCTGTTTGATATTTAACGTGCCGAGCGAAGCTTGTTAAATGAACAAACCAATCAGGATTCTTTCCCCTGAACTCGGAGACGCCGCTACTATTTGGATCCGATTTCATAACATTCCCTGAACTCGGGCTATTATCCAGTATGACTTACGCATGAGATTTGAATTTCCTGTAGGAAATGAAAGTTCTCCAACAACAGATTTTCAGTGAATCAGATGATGAATATTTATTATGACGAGGGAGGAAACAGCAGTTGACACAAGTACCAAACAGTTAAGTGTCATATGGGACAGAATCTCAGTTAAGTGTCATATGGGACAGAGTCCCAAATGAGTTGCATATCCCAGAAATCCATATCCCAGTCCCAGAATTTTGGGACTGGGAAAAGTCTCATGAGACTCCTGCTTCAAATTATGGTACCAAAGTTCAGTTGATTTACTCTGATATATAGTCTCTGTGGTCCACTTTTGATATCTCAGACAAGTTCTATTTGTTTGAGCCTGGAGCTGGATTCTCAGGTATCGTGAGACTGATGAGTTCCAGAATTCTGGGACTGGGAAGATTCCCAAATTTTTGACAATGTATTCCCGGCTTCCTGGGACTAATTCCCACCAAGTGTCAACTGTCTCTGAATTCTCAAACTGGATCACAAATCACTTTTCTTGATACTGGGACTATTTCCCAATTCACGGTACAAGAATTTTCCCACTCTTAATAAAATAGCTACTTACTGCGAATGCTTATCAGCAATTGGATGACTACTCTCGGCAAATTCCAAGGCCATCTGCAGACACTGAAAAATGCGCCTATTTATACATTTCCACATGGTGTGGGAGGAGCCATGAACCGAATCAGGAGACTGATTGGTCACAAGAGACATTTTTGACAGTTTGTAAACACAGATGACACGATGACGTTATCGCGATCGCAGCCAAGAACTCCAAAATAATGGCTTTGTCTTGAAGCCAAAATGTAAATGTCAGTGTCTGAAAAGTCCAGATTTTTATCCATATTACTCAAAAAGTATAAGCAATTTCCACACAAGGGTATTAAATGATAAATTCCTTTTCAAACTGTGATGGGAAAATCCTGGTCCGCTTTCTAAAAGCCTGTAAGTGCGGGTTCTACAGACACCCTAATGGCCATAAATGTACAAAAATGACGGCAACACAAACTTCTGCTTTCGAGGTTGAACTGAAGACAATGCATATCATATTTTATGCGTGAAACAAGAACGAAAATAGAAGGTAAATACTTTCCAGATAAGGCAATGGCATAGAATTTCGTAACTTCTACATTATCATGATTACATTGCTGAAAAATACTTATAATTATCCCAAATATGTAGGAACGCCGATACTACAACAACAACAACATCACTCGTCCATGAAACAGATAAACGTAAGTTTAGAACTTCCTACAAGAATAAATGAACGCAATATTGTCAAAATATTGACTTTGTAAATTAATTAGTATGGCCTCAGATAACGATCTTAACAAAACTTCCGTGAAAATTCATTAAGAAATGAAAATATGAAACTTCCCTGCGTTAAATTTATTTCTTAAATCCTACTTCCTTAAATTCCGCTACAATACGTTAATCAAAATTCAGTGACGTCATCGTTTTCAAGCGTTGTGCGGTTTTGTTGGACTTAAAACCTTTGAAATATTGCGTTGTAAGATTGTCCCTTATACACGATATAATGTGAGACAAAGTCAGAATGTAAAGGACTATAGCCTAACTGCAGAAAAAGTCCCAGTGATTAGAGAAGTGGAAGAGGCGCTCCATGTCGCAGGCAGAGCTCAAAGTACGATGTCACCTTTGATTACCACAATAAAGACACGTTTACTTTCCAAATTATAGACATGTATGTTTTTCTATTTCACGGCAAACTTTAATGATATGAAGTGTTCATTCTTTTAAGAAACTGCAAAAGTTCATTTTCATTTCTTCTTGATTTCCGCTTCCCTTTTGTTTAGGGTACTAGGATGGTCACACCAACATTTATTTTTTTCACGTTATTTCATATAAACTAAACGTGAGCTCGGGAATAAACCGGTTATCGATTGTCGCTACACTAAATGATCAAGCCTGGATACTTCCCACAATCTAAACGCAAGTTTATCTACCGATAAGATCCCGTGTTCTTTGGAAACAGAAAATATGGTACTGTGTTTACAGTCCATGCCAGCAGAAATGATTCATTAAACAGCCTCTGGCACTTCAACGGTGTTTAATACGTGGTGTTTTCCAAACTGAGTCTACTGTTTGATTTTGGCAAGCTCCTTTGACACTGACCCAATTGAAGTCTGCAAGGAGCTGGATGGCTTCTGTACTTAAGCTCTTTTAATGGTAATTCCTAGAAGAAAGTGTGATCCATTTTTACCAATCATTTGGAATCTGTGAAAACTACATTTTCTTCTTTCTGCGGAATATTTGGTTATGAGGAACAAGGCAGCAAGGACCTGATCGCAAAGGCTCAAAATTAACATGGCCACAGGCTGTAAGCCATAACAACAATCGTGTATTTGTTTTCGAAATGAACCATGATGTGGACATATATTTGTGCCTATTCCATGACAAAGGGCAACCCCTTAAATAGATGCAATTTTCTGTGTAAAAGACTAACGAAATGTCTTTTCTGAAGAGGGTTGATTTTCTAAGTAACGTATTTCTATCCATTGGTCGGCAAAGGTTCTACACGGTCAACTCTATATATGATTTATTTGACAGCATCGCTGGCGATGTTGTCATAAATTATTTTAAGGCCATTGGCCTATATCATAAAATATAAATTTGAATTGTCATAAATATCTATAGATAAACAGTTATATACATATAGATGTATACATGTACTATAACCCTGGTTTTCGAGTCTTAACTCTTATTTTTCTTTTATACGATTTTAAACATGTCTGTACTTTTTGTTTTACTTTTGATGTTCTCACCATCATTTCGAAAACCTTAACCGTCTCCTGTTTTCACCTTGTTCTCGCCACGATATGGCTGAAATATTGCCGATGTGGCGTTAAACCATAATCAATCATTCATTCATTCATTCTATCCATTGGCGTGCAACGTCTGAGTCCTTTTTTGTGGTCTCGTAGCTTGCCTCCAAGGTAAGATTTTACACAGGTATAAAGTTGTTCTTTCATGTTGACATTACATTGTCCATGTTGACACTACAGGTGTCCATTACGGTTTAAAGCTACGTAAAATGTTTCTCCCGGGTAAAGTCAAGCCAGTGCATTGTAAAAAAAACACAATCTCGCAAATGGCGTGTTATGTTATTCTCTCTGGGACAGATCATACCTTTGATCTCTTCCGATCTTCTGCCGAAATATAAAGTTAATATCAACAAATCAAAAACCTTTACTGATAAATACGCCAAAACATTGAGTCTTAATAATATTCATTTCGTGTCAGGAATGGTCAAGGGGAATCCCCTTTAATATTACAAAAACACGGTGTAAGTAATTGTGTAAGCATAGAGCAACCTTCCGCCAATAACGCAAGAGTCCCCCGTGCCGAGTTCCCCGATGCTCTATCGTGACGTCATTAACCAGCCCCCTGACGTCGGATTGTTGACTTCACAACAGTCTTCCAGCATGAAGTGATGATTCCTGATTATGACGTCACAATTACTTACGCCGTGTTTGTGTACCCATTCTGTGGTAAACACGTCGACAGCACGACTCATGATGAAGGTTATGAGAAATTTGCCAATTCTTCTGTTAATTTTATGTCTAAAATGGGCAGGAGATGTAGCTGTGAATTATTTGAAGACGGAGTAAGTACTTAACCGGTCATAACAGTGTAGACAGGGAAATGTTTATTACTCTCAGCAATCCAAGTTTTAGATCTCTGACAGTTATAAATCTTGAGTAGCATTTGAGTAGTTTAAGTATAATGATGTTTCGCTTTTCAGTATTTTATATTTTCTACAGAATATTACAGGTGCGTGTAGTTAATTAGACTAGATAAGTAATTACACCGGTTCACTGCACTGTTCCTATAACAAATGGTACATTTCACATGGTGTTTGTCTGTAGATACCAGCTCTCTATTGATTGTAAATCTACGGCAAATTGCTTGGGTATATAGGCAAGGTGCTATAGGATCTTTATCTTTATCAGGTGTCAACAAGTTGGGACATTCCCGAATTTTATAGCAGCTCTTCTGACATACCTTGGGGTTTTGCCATCCCCTGACCCGCCCTGGTGGGAATGTCTGTGTAGAGTAGAACAAAAGCAAGGTATGAATCTGTGCTATACCATATGTTATATCATCTTTCTAACATTCTAACAAATGTGATGGAATGTGTATGTATTGTTTCCCCTGTATACACATCACTCAAGATGTTAATTGATTTTTAAATTAAAATAAAAAAGACAATATTTTGTTTTCTTTTGATTATGTCATCTATATCATAAAATGATAACAGGTTGTTTCATGTAAATACATTGCTAAAATAGATTGCTAACTACAGATGTATGATTCACACAAGAAATCTACATGTGATTTCCATGTCTATTTTGCCATATACCTTTCAATCTTTACATTGTAATAATTCCGTGTTGAGTTTGCAGTATGTCTATACTGACTTGGTGATATTTTCATTTTCACTTTACAATATACCCTTGCATACCTAGAAACTATGTTGTTGTTTTTCACTTCAGAACGTTTGGACACTGTGGTTGTGATTTCGCTTATCATTATATACCTCCGACTTTTAACTGATATGAGAAAGAGAAAAAGATGTAAGTTGACCTACCTGTTATCATTTTTTAAAAAATGTGCCCTATTACATAACCATAAAAGTCTTGACTAAAGATGCTCACAATACGTAATAGAGCCTATCTTAAGTTTTTATTCGTCCTCAATATGTTATTGAAGATTTCCATGCGAACAAAAATCATCTGTTTACATAGATGCCAGTTGAAGTATCTGTAGAACACATTGTCTTGTTACTCACTTGCTTTATTCTTGTTTTTTATTTTAATCGTGTACGTATATTGAGTCAAAATCTTTACTGTAGACTTATAAACTTTTTAGCCAGTCCGGTTCACTCTGATAGCTTTATCAATGCTGTTCGTGTCACTGTACACGTAATGCGCAAACGCACCCCTGATTTATTTTTTTTTTGATAAAATTGTCGTGAACAACACTGTCATGTAACCGGTGGATTTCTTGTTCGTTGGAAAAGTTGAGTATATATGTAAGCTTCCATTTTTCATACAATTTTCACATAAATTACCCTTGCCGCCAAGAATAAAGAATATGTACATGTGAAACTGTTTCGGACTTGAATAGTAGAACGACAATGTAATTCAGGTTTCCATCTATCTTACAGTAAAACCTCCGGTGAAAATGTCCAAACTTTGCATTGATCGACATGTGCAGCCACAAACCACACGCAGCAAGCTGAGCACACCATCTACTATATGTAATAATTCTTAGGTTCAGTTTCCGAGTTCGGTTTAGGTCCATGAAGAGATTGCTCTCCAAAATTGTTTCTTCTTACATCAGTCTGTTGTATTTTCTCTCTTGTAGTAGTATGCGGAGAGGCCCCAAAGATGACAATCAAGTCTGGATACAAGAAAGGTTAGTCCACCGTAAAGTTCTTTTAATATTAGCCCGGTGAATCGAAACTTTAAAAACAGGAGGAAAATATAACTGGCTGTAGCCGGAGATATTCAGGAGTGGGAAAAATGTATGCAAAATGTTTCTTTTCAGAGTAATCTGTTTTATATTTGAAACGGTATATTTTTTTCATGAACTAAGTAAAACTGAAAAAAGCTTATATTTGTAACACTTAACATAAGCTCACGAACTAATGAAATGATCATGTGAATCAGAGCGTCTTTTATAACAAGGTTTACTGCTGAAAATCATAGCCGGTCCATAGAGGTGATCTTAAACTAACAGTCAATAACTACAAATTTTATCATTATTTATTAACTTTACCTTATAGCGGCCTTTCGGTATGGATTGGATAAGAAAAGAACCAAGCGACACGCGAGGATCATGAGTTGTGATGGCAAAGGAGGTGAGAATGAATAAGAATTGTGTCACGTGAAGGTTACACATTTAATGGTTACGTGCATTTTGCAAATGGATTGAAAATCACAAAAAGGAAGAATAATAAAACAACAACAATAATAAAGAAACAGTACAAATATATGTTTTTACACGCGCTGACGTAAATTTTAGAGAAGGACAAAAGGAGAAGTAGAAGGACAAACTTTAGAGAACAAGAAAATATGTCTTGAACGCAGTGACCTGACCATCCCTTGATTTATTAATTTGAAGACTCAAGGCGGTCAAGTTTATGGGTGGAGAAAACCGGATTCGAGGAAATGCACCGTGAATTGTCAGGTTCTTTAGGTAATGCACCCCGAATTGTCAGGTTCATTGGGTAATGCACCGCGAATGTCAGGTTAAGTAAGTAATGCACTGCGAATTGTCAGGTTCATTGGGTAATGCACCGCGAACGTCAGGTTAAGTAAGTAATGCTCCTCGACTTGTCAGGTTCAGTAGGTAATGCACCGCGAATTGTCAGGTTGAGTGCGTGACAAACCTCCTGACGTCATGCCGCATAAGGACCATTGACCCATTTCTTGTCATTAGTACTAACGCTGTCTGCTTATATCCAGTTACATGTTGAAGGTTCTATTAAATATACACATTTTGACTTCAGATAACAACAGAAACAATAAGTATACAGGGATGCCCAGCGAGATGACATCCAAAGTTCTTGTCCCAGTCATCACCAAACTTGACGGGGAATTTTTTATCCCACATGTAAGACATTCTTTGTTATGATCTTTCTTTGTGTCGACCATTGTACACTGTACTTCAAATCCAAGATTTGCTTTGAAATATGAATTGGTTTTTAAAGTGTATTGATAGGATTGTTATACGCCGTTATCACCACAAATATGATGGTGATGGTTTTTACATCCCTTTCAGAAAGAAGCAAGTAAACAAGAGGAACTGTTTCGGAACATCCTGATTGGGCCCATCTCAAGAGTCTTTGAGGCAGCAAAAATTGTGCTGGCCGGCACGTTTGACGCACTACAGGTGCCGCCTTCTGACCTGCAGTGGTCGTCCAACACAGACCCGGATGGAAACCCCCAGTACTTGGGGGTCCGTTCTAGGGACATCCGGGTAGGCGTGGTGTTGGATCCCGGACAGGGCATAAACATGGATGTCCAGCGTCTGGGTCCAGCACGCGGTCGACTCCGGGAGGTGACCTACTGGCAGTATTAGGTCACATACAAGGGCGTTGTTTGCTGTGATCACGGCACCAACGTCCTGTATGGAGCCTGGTAAAGCTGGTAAGTCATTGGCAGACCTGACCAAAGGGTTCTTTTTACTTGACATCATTTACTTCATCTAACCGACAAATTGATACATTTTTACATTTTGTACCACCGGCCCGGATAGTACACGGCAATGAAAGTAAAACAAAAGTGTTAAACCCTTCCCGATGGAATGTTGCCAGTCATACAAGTTTGCTGGCGCTGATTTAATTTTGATACATTTTGACAATGAACTTTTCTCATTTTCTGGCATTAAACAATATAAGTAACTAAAATTAACCAAATTTTCATGGCTAAATACTTACTGGCAATTTGAGAGGTCAGTGTTACAGCGATCTTGTATGGAGGGTTCCCAGATGAGGCTGTCTGTGTTTACAGCACGTCATTTCCAACATTAAAGCGAACTGAGTCATATCTAGTCCCGAGCGTTATTTTTGGCACACTGGTGCATGTTGATTACAAAGTATTATTTATGTACATGCCTGCTGATACACGACTTAAGTTGGAGCATTTTGATTTCATGACATTTTTATGTATGGTCATATGAAAGTACATAAATAGATTTGCAAAATTAAGAAGGTTTTGTTTTGTTGTTTTCAGTTAAAACTTCTGTGTCTGCTTTTAAATGCGCAACTTGTATACGAAAGTGCACCTTAAAATTGGTGCATTCAAATTTCAGAGCATATTGTATGTATACTCATGTATGCCTTAAACTGTATATATTGGTTTAATTTGTTGGTGTTTTGCTTCAGCTTAAGAATATTTTACTTATATTACGGCTCTGTGAAGCGTCTTGTCTGATGTCAGTATACTGTGATTTTGTTGTGCGCCTCGTCCGGTGTGAGGGCGCTGTGATTGGGTTGTGCGTGTCGTAGCATCAGAATACTGTGGACGGGTGGTGCGTCTTGTTTGATGTCAGTGCTGTGTGACGGGGTGGGACGTCTTGTCAGGTGCCACTGTACTGTGAGCGGGTGGTGCGTCTTGTCTGATGCCACTGTACTGTGACTGTGTTGTGCGAACTATATGGTGTCAGTACACTGTGACTGGGTGGTACAGATATGTCTTGTCTTTTATCAGTATACTGTGACTTGGTGGTGCGTCTTGCCTGGAGTCCGTGTACCGTGACTGGGTGGCACGTCTCGTCTGTTGTCATTAGGTTTATACTGTGACAACGTGGATGCTGCGTCTTGTTTGGTGTCAGTATACTGTGACTGGGCGGTGCGTCTTGTGTGTTGTAGATATACTGTGAATGGGCTGGGCGTCTTGTGTGGTGTCAGTACACTGTGACTGTGACAGAGCGGTATATTTTCGTCCTGTCTGAAGTCAGTATACTGCTTCTATCTCTGGGTGGTGCGTCATGTTTTGTGTACTGTGTACTGTGTTTGGTTGGAGAACCGTGTCTGGTGTCGGTACCCTGTAACTGGGAGGGAAATAATAATTTTAAGAACGTATCGGTAAGACATTCAGTAGGGATTGTCATATTCATTAGGATGGATATTTAATTAAATTACATTGTCTTTTATTTTTGTTTTTTTTTTATTTTTTTTTTTTATTTTGACTTAAAATAGTCTGCATTAAGTCAAAGACAGTTTGTATTACCTGCCTATAATATTATTTTTAAATGACGGGAAGACATGAATTACTTTCTTTCATATGAACGTGAAAACAAATATATAATACTGGTTAAATAATTGTAAATGCGGCATTTAAAACGGGTGTTTGATTTAAACTGATTGTATTTATCAAGTAAGCTAAGAATGAAAAGTTGTCTAACGTCTATATGAAGATTAAAATCCATAAATTCATTCTGTGAGATGACAGAGGTGATGATATTACGGACATAAATTCACCTGAGACTTATCCTCGACTCCTTTAAAGTAGACCTCTGACAAATCCACAAGAAACATTTCTTAACAATTGATGGTCTGATCCAAGCCACTTTCAGGAATAGTGATGACCAGTAGAAACGGGGGTAAGTGTGGGGATGGGAGGGGGAGGGGTCATGGTTTAACACAGTGGTTTATGACAGAATCAACAGGAAGCATTTTTATTCATTGATGGGATGTGTGTTTGTGTGTTGGGGAGGCTAGGTTCTGGTTTAGCACAATGGTTTCCGACACAATCAACAGGAACACAATTATCAACGCAAGCTCTCTCTTGTACTTTGATAAAACTAGTAAACAGATTGTTAGATACGTATCTACAGAATCTGTGTGTTAATCTGTTTTTCAAAATGTGAATTTGACCACATTTTATAAAAACTGTTCATACACTTTGATAAAAGTGAGCAAACTGTGTACATAGCATTTTCCACCTCACAGTCTATACGAGAAAAAGACTCAACAAACATGACACAGGACATGAATGTAATCCGAAGAAAATATTTTTGCTTAAATTCTCTCCTCTCTTGGATTTTAAGGTAATTAAAAACTATATTTAACTTAATGGTACCGGTCATAATAGAAAACCTAGTCAGCATCCGATTATCTGTAATTACTCGCAAATTCCCTCCTTTCTGGTTGTCGCATAGCATACACGTAGCTCTCTAATTCTAAGAAAGCCTTGTCAGCAAACCTGCCTTCAGTTACAGAGTAAGTGTGTTACTTATTACAGACTGTTATTATCCTTCGGAATATTATGAGGGTATTGAAGATCATGAAAGCAGAAGTTTTGTAATGATATATTTGTGAGCAGAATATCTATGTACGGTAACATAGTGAATATGTCGTGAGACTCGCTGTGATGACACACTGTAATCGCGCCGTTCGAACTTTGGAATCAATCTCGTACGTTTTGCATTTGACTTCACGCCGACAAATATATGCGAGAAGGCATCCAGTTGTGAGAGTTACCTTTCTTTCGATCACAAGAGAACAGATTAATGCTGTCCCGTTGTATCAGCCAGTTCCGTCTGTCACGTTCCCCGCACTGATTGTTCATAGACATGGAGCTGCCTGAAAAAGGGCGGTCGGATTCGGTACTTTGTCCTTCTTTGCATGGCCACTGAAACGATAATATATATATATATATATATATATATATATGTGCTTTATGGTGATGCGGAGACGTGGCAGTAAGAACAAGTCTGGAGCAGTATGATTTATGAGCCAGTCAATACGGTTCATTATACGGCTTGTGGTCTAGTAGGCCAACAGACAAGAAATACACAGAATTCAGCTTAATCTCACAGCGTTCAACAATGTCCATAAGGCGGCTATAAAAGACAAAAACACAGGCAAAAATATGCTGGATAGAACGAAATTTTGACCAACAAATATTTCGTCTGAAGTTTGGGAAAATGATTTGTACCTTGATTGGCCACGCGTTTTTCTATCTTGAAACGAAGTACTTACACAAGCAATCTGGACCCAGGATCACGAAGCTATCTTAGGGTCAAGTCAGACTTAGTCTTAACTTGAAAACAGTTTACTACGCTAAAATTTAGACTCACCTTAAGGATGTTTATTTCAGTACTAAGCAGCGTCTTACTCTTAGGCACACGTGACAGAAATGAAACATGTATGTTCAAGTGTAAGTTCATGAATAACACGACAAATTAAAAATAAGTCTGACCTAAGAATAAGACAGCTTCGTGATCCCAGGGAAGGATTAACCATCAAAAGTTAACCACTGTGAAGAGGTTTCATGTTTTGACTCAAGTCAGGAATGGCTTTGTGGAATTTTCCCCTCTCACCGGGAAGCAATCACGAAGCAATCTTAGACTTAAGTCAAAATGTCATTGAACTTGGTATGTTCCTTTTCTTAAATTTGTTTTACAATAACTTGCCCAAAATTTATGTTGTTAAGCAATATTTTGACCTTGTTACGTTAGAAATAACAATTTCAAAGTGATCTGAAATTTTGACTCAAGTCTAAGATCGCTTTCTGTTTCCGGGGCCAGGCTCCGGTTTCACGAAGCGATCATAGACTTAAACGTTAGTCGTGGTGCCTGTAGGGTTAGTAAGCCTGAAATACGTAAAACCCCTGAAAATTTTTTTTGTAGAGAAACTAGTACGGAAAGGCGATGAATCGGTGAGAGGTAAGGAAGTGCAAATTTCAAAACCAAATCACGTTCCTGTAAATTTCCAAATCAGGTGTATAAATCTTGGTCGAAGCACCCGTAAAAGTTATATGGCCATAAAAGAGATGGTTGCCTTTTTAGCTCACCAAAAATGTATTCTCGATCAAAAACGCCAATTTTTCATACAAACCATGCACATTGTTTCCAATTTACAGTATGAAGATCAACGTTAACCAGAAAATGTCCTTACTCAAACTTTCATGTATGTATTTCAAGGTGCTTTAACGATTTGGTTAACGTTTGCCTTTATGTGTAAAACATGAACTTTATAATGTGATCAATTTTGTCACATTTTGGCAAGGTTAAAATACATATTTCTGTAGTAGTCTCTCAGTCGTCGTGTATAGTACAGTGGACTCGCTGTCGAGGAAATGTAGCACCTGTGGAAAAAACTCCCTGTTTCGTTTTATTTGGAAACATACTTTTGTGTGAGTAAAGATATAGGCCGTCTGACGTTATATAAGTGTTATCATGAATTAAAATGGATAGGCTACGGTATTACGTAACATTTGGCAACTTTGGGGAAAGCATACGTGTACGTTAATTCTGGTTGAGAGCACATGTGGCCCTCTAATTACACAATCACGTTATGAGTGGTGGAAATGTAAGGTTAGAAGTCACAATTGTTATATATTTATTTAATTGACTAATGCAAAATTGTAAGCTGAAGAATTTTTTAGAAAGTTACGTTTGTGCTGCAGTGATTTTCACAACTCTATACAGTGTCATAGATATTTCATTGTGACTGGAGCAAGCTACATTTTTTTTGATTTTATGACCTATACATTGCTTCAGTGTATGTTTGGAGTTTTACAAGTCGCTTACCATATAACAGGAAAAGAAGAGTAAAGCAAAAATGAAAACAGGAGTAGCCGTACGAGTGTGTCACCAGCTGTCCCTAACAGGCAGTCAGTTTCGCTGCTTGAGGGGACACATTTTTTTGCACTGGGGCAGATTCTACGTCTTACCATACCAGGTCCTTTATACTACGATTTGTCACAAAGATCTTATTGAAAGAATATCGTCGTTAATTGTCTCGGTATTTACTGAAACAAGTCACCGTTACATTAACGTCAAAAGCAATAAGGCTTTCTTTAGTTCTACTCTTTATAAAGGTTACCACTCATGGGATGTTACATTATTTATTGAATTACTTGAATTTTTCATTAATAACATCTATGTGAAATTCGGAGATACCATTTACCAACAGTGCATACGTATTCCAGTGGATACCAATTGTGCTCCTCTTTTGGCAGACCTATACCTGTTTTCATATGAATACGACTATATGTAGAAATTACTTTAAAGTAAAATCTTTATAGCTCGATCCTTTTCATTTACCAAGCGGTATATTGATGATCTACTGGCGTTAAATAATCCCCATATTGCTGAAGCGGTGAAGGAAATCTATCCGCCTTCATTGGATTTAAAGGAGACAACAGATAGTCCTGATGGTACATCTCATTTGAATCTATATCTGTACAAAGACGAACAAGGTCTCCTTTCACGTCGCCTATACGACAAAAGGGATAATTTCAATTTTGATAATGTAAATTATCCTTATTTAGATAGCAATATACCAAAGGGTCCTCGCCTTGTAGCATTTGTCAGATTTTGCGTTAATTGTGATGACTTTAATCTACGTCACAAGTTGCTAGTTCAAAAACTAGTTTGTCAAGGATACTCCATCAAACGCCCTTATTCTAAGTTTTTCAAATTTTACAATGAGTGTAACACTCTCGTTGGCAGGTATGGACAGAGCGTTCAGAATCTCTGGCGATCTGCATTGTGATCAACAACATAGACGGCGCTGTTATCCCTATGTAGATATCTATCACCTACATGGTATTTAACAACATAGATGGCGCTGGTTGCCCAGTGTAACCGTCGATCTTGTATGTCTTGTGTAACATCATAGATGGCGCCTCTTGTAGCATGAGATCTTTACATATTAACGGGAAAGACGTAATTGTCCGTTACTTTTGAATCACAATCTGATCGGTTAGGGTCTGTAACGCTGGTCATTTTCAAACTGTATCTAATACCGTTTAACCTGGGGCGAGGGGCCGTAAAGGTAGCCATGCTAATTACATCAGCATGATACCTTTATGAACAGTTGCAATCAAAGGGCGACTGAGATACTTGTTTAATTGTTATTTGACATGGAACTTATTCACGGACTACGAATTTGAACTTTGATATGGAATGTTGCCTGGAATATTCATTGTCTGCCCGGCATCATTGAAAACTGATGTCCGCTTTTCTCTTGTGAGTTACCGGCTTTATTTCTTATTTGTATAATTTCTTACATGCCTTTGTCTTTGGGAGTTAGTGTTAAACTTTGTTTTGGAAATGGATCTTGTGATTATCGACTTGGAACGCCCTTTACGGACTACGAATGGTATATGAATGTCGGACTTGACGCTTATATCTACTGCTTGGAAAGAAGTGATGCAGCACCGTGTCGTGTACGTGACAGAAACAAAACGTAAAGATAAATGATGTTAGAATGTAACCTTGCGCTTTATGTCAAGCACACAACTCCTGATGTAGCGAGATCTATCACTAAAATTTCGTGTTACCTCAGTCCCACTCTACAAACAAACTCAAGTCTCAAGTCCCAAGTCCATGTCAACACACGTCGCAGTAGTTATTCGGCTTTGTGTAATTTTTGAGACTTTTTAAGATGACTCTGGTTTCTGGTGGGGAATCTGATACCAGAAACTTTGAAATCTGGTTTAAATCAATACCTTTAACATATTCTTTTTTGGTTTAATGGCTTTTACGGATTCTTTCTACAGTAGCCAGTAGACGTAGATTGTAGGTTATTTGGGAATACTGTAGCGGTTTAGATGTTGTTGGTATTTGTCTTATGGGCTTTTGTTTTTTATGATGTCTTCTCAAGCATGCAGGTACCTATGAGTGCGACACCATTCAATCACTTTAATCCTGTTTCATATTTAACGTGCCGAGCGAAGCTTGTTAAATGAACAAACCAATCAGGATTCTTTCCCCTGAACTCGGAGACGCCGCTACTATTTGGATCCGATTTCATAACATTCCCTGAACTCGGGCTATTATCCAGTATGACTTACGCATGAGATTTGAATTTCCTGTACGAAATGAAAGTTCTCCAACAAGAGATTTTCAGTGAATGAGATGATGAATATTTATTATGACGACGGAGGAAACAGCAGTTGTCATAAGTACCAAACAGTTAAGTGTTATATGGGACAGAATCTCAGTTAAGTGTCATATGGGACAGAGTCCCAGATGAGTTGCATATGAGACAAAATCTCACAAGACTCTTGTCTCAAATTATGATGCCAAAGTTCAGTTGATTTATTCTGGTATATAGTCCACTGTGGTCCACTTTTGATATCTCAGATAATTTCTACTAGCATGGCACTGGAGCTGGATTCCCAGGTTTCGTGAGACTGGAGGGTCCCAGAATTTTGGGACTGGGAAAAGTCTCATGAGACTCCTGCTTCAAATTATGGTACCAAAGTTCAGTTGATTTATTCTGATATATAGTCTCTGTGGTCCACTTTTGATATCTCAGACAAGTTCCATTTGTTTGAGCCTGGAGCTGGATTCTCAGGTATCGTGAGACTGATGAGTTCCAGAATTCTGGGACTGGGAAAATTCCCAAATTTTTGACAATGTATTCCCGGCTTCCTGGGACTAATTCCCACCAAGTGTCAACTGTCTCTGAATTCTCAAACTGGATCACAAATCACTTTTCTTGATACTGGGACTATTTCCCAATTCACGGTACAAGAATTTTCCCACTCTGAATAAAATAGCTACTTACTGCGAATGCTTACCAGCAATTGGATGACTACTCTCGGCAAATCCCAAGGCCATCTGCAGACGCTGAAAAATCCGCCTATTTATACATTTCCACATGCTGTGGGAGGAGCCATGAACCGAATCAGGAGACTCTGATTGGTCACAAGAGACATTTTTGACAGTTTGTAAACGCAGATGACACGATGACGTCATCGCGATCGCAACTAAGAACTCCAAAATAATGCCTCTGTCTTGAAGCCAAAATGTAAATGTCAGTGTCTGAAAAGTCCATATTTTTATCCATATTACTCAAAAAGTATAAGCAATTTCCACACAAGGGTATTAAATGATAAATTTCTTTTAAAACTGTGATGGGAAAATACTGGTCCGCTTTCTAAAAGCCTGTAAGTGCGGGTTCTACAGACACCCTAATGACCGTAAATGTACAAAAATGGCGGCAACACAAACTTCTGCTTTCCAGGTTGAACTGAGGACAATGCATATCATATCTTATGTGTGAAACAAGAACGAAAATAGAAGGTAAATACTTTCCAGATAAGGCAGTGGCATAGAATTTCGTAACTTCTACATTATCATAATTACATTGCTGAAAAATACTTATAAGTATCCCAAATATGTAGGAACGCCGATACTACAACAACAACAACATCACTCGTCCATGAAACAGATAAACGTAAGTTTAGAACTTCCTACGAGAATAAATGAACGCAATATTGTCAAAATATTGACTTTGTAAATTAATTAGTATGGCCTCAGATAACGATCTTAACAAAACTTCCGTGAAAATTCATTAAGAAATGAAAATATGAAACTTCCCTGCGTTAAATTTATTTCTTAAATCCTACTTCCTTAAATTCCGCTACATTATCCCCCTCTTTCTAATTATTCGCTCTCGAATAATATAAGATACAAGTGCAACTGCAGATATGAAATTGTAACTTTCATGAAACTGGAACTTTTGTAAAACAGTAACTCAAGGAATGAAAACTTCAGGCAGATATCATTATACCTACTACATACATGTGACTACGGTACCCTATGGATATAGACTACAAGTAGACATATATACATGTTTCTCCAAAATATTTCAAACTCTAACAGCAGACCAAATTCTAAAATACTCACTGTTTATCATTGTGTTACATATATTAAGAAATCATCAAATGGTATGGTATCACAAAATGTCCTAATGATTTTCCTTTATGAGAAATGTAAATGTATAATTATCAAAAATTCATTTGCTACACAGCTCACAAGCACATTTACTCTTAATTACCTCTTGTTTTACAACCCGTCCATCAGGATACGTTGTAGTTGTTATACTATGGATGTGATTAAACAAAAACCTCGGTGTGGTCTGAGTGCCAGTCCAGAAATTAGGCTGGACGGCACTGATGGGAGATGACACATTAGTGATGGTGGCGTTAGATGAAGACACATTGGTGGTACTGGCTGATGACGCAGTGGGTGGTTTTGGACACAGAACCGGAGCAGCACACAGGCAGAGAAACAGGACATGACTCAACAGGGATCGAATCAAACAGGGCTGATAGGGAAGACACAGGAGCAGGTGATGACTGACTGATATCTTCTGGTAACATAACTTCTCCGAACAGGTCTGCTACTTCTGTCCTCATCTTAAATGGCGAAGCTGGCTGGGAAAGGGGTGCCACAACAAGAGGTGATGTGGTCACAATCTTCGCAACCGGTGTGCATGTGATATTGGTACGTGCAGCTTTTGATGGACTTTAATCAAGAAGAGAGGTTCCGGGACTTAAAACCTTCACTCTCGAATCCCTCAAGGTGGCCTCCAAGGGCTTGATGAAGGGCTTTGGTGCTTTACTGGCCTTCTGCACAGGGCAAGTGGGTTGTCTCACCCATGGGGCCTTAGCACAGGACTCAAAATGCTTGTACAACTTGACTTGGTTCTGGAAATGACTATTACAGAAATGACACCTCTCTCCTCTTCTGGAACCACACACCTGCTTGTGTCTGTACAGACTTGACTTAGACCGGTAGCTTGTTCCACAGTTGCAAGCAAATCCAGGAAAATCGCCGGAATTCATCATGGTGATCATGGAACCGTAGACTTGAGACTGGAATAAAACACACATATACATATATGTAAGTAAGTAAAGTCAGTTATCATTGTCTGTTCACTTCATTATTGTGGGTTTGGTGATTTACAAGGAATAATCCAACGTTTGAATTCTGTTCCCTCATAGTACTTCAGTCTATCTGTATGAGCCAATTTAGGTTTTGAATTGCGAGTTTGTTGTAAACGATAAACCATGTCATCTGATTTCCCTGTTATCTGATATGGCCCAGTCCAGCTACAAGACAATTTCGGTGTCAAGCCTTTCTTGCGTGAGTTGTCATATAACCAAACTGCATCTCCAATGTTGAAAAGTTTCCCGTTTCGTCCTACATTATAATTGCGTTTCTGGCGTAAAGTATTCTTCTGTTGAAATTCTCTTGCTTTCTCGTCAGCTACTTCAAGACGTTCCCTAAGTCCATAGGCATAATCTGTGGTATCATTTGTTGTCATTTCCAATGGTCTACCCGTAATAATGTCCAAAGGAAGATCTACCTCTCTCCCTAACATAAGCCTGTTTGGCGATAATTGAGTTACATCATGTTGTGATGATCTATAGGCCATAAGTGCAAATGGAAGCTGTTCGTCCCAGTCACGTTGATTTTTATCTACCATCATGGCAAGTCGATCTTCTAGTGTTCTGTTGAACCTCTCCACCATTCCATTTGACTGGGGATGATATGGAGTTGTTCCTGTTTTATCGATTTTTATCGATTTCTAAGAGTTTGCACACTTCGGTCAGTAATTTAGACTGGAAATTGGTACCCTGGTGTGAATGAAGTTGTCTTGGAACTCCAAATCTACAGATAAACTCTTTCACAAGTTTCCCTGTCACTGCCTCTGCTTCCTGATTTCTCATTGCATATGCTTCCACCCATTTTGTGAAATAATCCTGAACCACTAATATATACTGGTTTCCTTTCTTTGTTTTAGGAAGTGGACCAAGTACATCAACGGAAATTCTTTCCATAGGTGCTCCAACTAAATACTGCTTAAGCTGAGCACGAGGTCGTACACCAGGTGCCTTTCGCGAACTGCATTTGTCACATTGTTTACACCATTGACGAATGTCGTCACTCGTGGAGTACCAGAGGTATCTAGCTTTGATCTTAGGGATTGTCTTTCCCACACCCAAATGTCCAGAGGTTTTAGAAGCATGTAACTGTTGGAAAACTTCTCTACGATAAGCAGTGGGTAAAATTAGCTGCCAGTGACATAATAAACCATCATCAGATTCCCACTATCTGTAAAGGATATTATCACGTAGTGAAAGTCTATCCCACTGAGCCCAGTAAGATTTGATTGCTCTGCTATAAGGTGACACTTCCTCCCAGTTAGGACATTTATTACTGGCCTCTTTGTATGAAATAATCCATGCCAAATCTTTGTCTTTTCTTTGAGCCTGAGCTAAGTTCACATTTGACCATCTGTCAATGTTTTCGAGGAGAGGTGATGGATTGGTAGGAATATCACTGTCAGATTTCTCCTTGAATTGCTTCCTAGTAGTAACAGCGTTGACAACCAACCTTTTTGATTTCTTGATCCGGAATGTTGTTGGGTTCTTCTGTTTGTAAGACCAGTTCTTTGGTAACCACTTAATTTTTGTTATTTCAGTTGTTATGGGACCGGAATGATCAGTCTGTACTGACACTTCACTGAATTTAGGCTTTAAGGTGACTTCTCTTGTAATAATACTGTTTATTGTCTTAACTGTGTAACCCGTTTTAGTACACCTGTCACAGGTAATTCTAGAAAGAGCATCTGCATTCCCATGCTGCTTTCCAGGACGATGAATAATGTCAAAGTCAAAGGTGCTTAACAGTCCCAACCATCTGGCCATTTGACCTTCAGGTTCTTTGAAATTCAGAAACCATCTCAGGGCACTATGATCCGTACGGATAGTGAAATGACGACCATGTAAGTAATGTTGAAAATTTTTTACATAAGTTATTACAGCAAGTAACTCTCTTCGGGTAAAGCAGTAATTCCTTTCTGCTTTACTCAATGTTCTGCTGGCATATGCTATGACTTTTTCCTCCCCTCCCTGCATTTGGGATAAAACTGCTCCAATGCCATTTCCACTAGCGTCAGTGTCCAAAATAAAATCACCATGTGAACTGGGAAAAGCTAGGATTGGTGCACTACACAATTTTTGTTGCAAAGTTCTGAATGCAGTTTCACACTCTTCAGTCCATTTGAAATCTTTATCACGTTCAGAAAGCTTATGAAGTGGTCTACAAATAGATCCAAAGTTTTTAATGTAACGTCTGTAATAAGATGCTAGTCCAATGAAACTTCTAACATCAGTGACACAAGTTGGAGTTGGCCAGTCTTTAATAGCTTGAACTTTCCCAGGATCTGTTGAAACCTCAGCCTTGGAGACAACATGCCCCAAATAATTCTCTTGATTTTGGAATAAGTGACACTTTTTCGGTTTCAACTTTAGTTTTGCATCCTTTAATCTATCAAACACTTTCCGAAGATTCTCAACGGCGTCATCAAAACACTTCCCAAAAACTATAATGTCATCAATGTATATGAGACATATTTGCCATTGATATCCATCAAGGACTAATTCCATCAAACGCTCAAAGGTGGAGGGTCTATTACAGACCCCAAACGGTAAAACTTTAAATTGCCAGAGACCACTTCTTGTAATGAAAGTAGTTTTCTCTTTTGATGACTCATCTAACTCAACCTGCCAATATCCACTGACCAAGTCCAGTGTCAAAAAACAGGTGGCACCATGTAAAGAATCCAGGGAATCATCTATACGTGGCAACGGGTATGCATCTTTAACTGTCACACTATTTAGTCTTCGAAAATCGATGCAAAACCGTGTACTACTGTATTTCTTTGTAACCAGAACTATGGGTGATGCCCAAGGGCTGATTGACTTCTCAATTATTCCTTTCTCATACATGTCTTTAATTTGTTTATCTGCTTCTTCCTGTTTAGTTGGATATAATCGCCTAGCTGGTTGTCTCAGAGGTGGAGCATTGCCAGTGTTTATTGAATGTCGAATGTCCTTCGCCCTGCCCAAGTCAAAATCTGATTCAACAAAAACTTCTTGATAATCTATCAACAATTTCTCCACTTTGGCTTTATCTTCAGTACCTAAATCCTTGGTACTCCGTTCAAATATGGGAACGAAAAAGTCAGGTAAATCCCTCTGCTCCAAGCAGACCTTAACACTGTTCACAGTGTTGAATAC
The DNA here is from genome assembly GCF_032854445.1 of Liolophura sinensis. NCBI lineage: Eukaryota > Metazoa > Mollusca > Polyplacophora > Chitonida > Chitonidae > Liolophura > Liolophura sinensis. The sequence continues at coordinate 18,103 of NC_088298.1, read as the reverse complement.
CTGGTCATCACATGACCTATTCTCAAAGTGTTCACATCCCCAGTTTGAAAATTCAACAGTGTCCAACACTGGACTCAACATAGCCAAAGTTGTCCCTTTATAGATTATCTCAGTTTCTTTCCCAGCATTCAAAATGGTTACAGGAAAGACATCATTCTCAGTGTCCACTAAAGTTTTACCAACTAATAATTGCGGATGTTTTTCATGGTTGAAATAGGGTTCACAAATAGCCCATTTCCCAACAGTTTCCTGACCAGTATTTGACTTAAGAGGTACAACAATCTGTTCTCCAGGGGGAAGACTGATAAGGTATCAGTAATCAGTCGACAACTCATAGTAGACCTCCACAATTTTTGACAGAAAATTTGCTGACCACAACAGGTAAGACATCCTCTTTTGGGATGAATTCTACAGTCAAATTTTGATAAGAAGTCGATTCCAAGAATCGCATCACTCTCTATGTTCACCACAGCAACCTCTATCATAGTAGGTTGAGGCAAGATACCAATATCAAGTTCAGCTGTGCCAAGAATCCTCAGAGATGACTTATCTGCACTATACAATGTGAGACCTGTGGGTTTCAATTATGGACTGTCTTTGACTGGCAAATTGAAATAAACATGTTCAGAAATTAAAGTTACACATGAACCGGTGTCAACGAGAAATAAAAATTTACTATTGCCAACATGTCCAGAAACATACATTCCTTTGTCCACATTTTCCAACCGTACTTCAGTAATAGGCGAAAATACATTGTCTACACCTACTGGTTGGCTCATAGTGTCATCTGTAAGGTGTGATATGCTTTCCATCAGAAATTAAAACTGTAATTGCCTGCGGTTGTCGGGACTGATTGTTTACAACCGACCCCCGTCCCTTTGGCTCGGCTGCACACCGTTTCCCGATTGCTGAACTCCATTCCCATTCCTGTTTAATGGACAGTTCCGTTTGTAGTGTCCAGTTTTATGACACAGGAAGCATTCCATGTCCTTTAGATTGTGTTTCCCAGATCGGGAATAATTCCCACTCCTCTGAGCATAATGACGATTTGACATCTCTACTGATTTTCTCTCTAGTTCGTCAACTCGTGACTGTTATTTTTCATCACTGTCCCTGGCAGAAATTTCCCTCACATTTCTACGACGTGAAACATAGTTTTCCCGTTGTTCTTCAATTTTCCAAATAACCCTCAATTTCTAATGCCAGTGTCACTGCATCTTGTAAAGTATTGGGTTTACTCTGTTGAACCTGAATTCTCTTTTTATAATCTTCCAGAGCATCAATGAAGTGAATTTTAGCCAGTCTATCCTGGTGCTCAGGTGACATACCAGGATATGCCATAGTGGAGAGTTTACGGATGGCCTGCCCTAACTCTCGGAGACCCTCCCTTTCACCACGCCGCCTTCCCCTTAATTCGGCTACATATAGTTCAGCTTGACCTCTGGGACCAAATCTGTCATCCAGAGCAGTGACTAAGCTATCATAATCACGTTGCTTGCTTTCAGATAAAGTACAAGCCAATTGTCTGCCTGCTCCTGTTAAATGGGATAACAAATAATCAGCCTGTTCACCTTTACTCCAACAGTTAATTCTGGATATGGTCTTGAATACTTTCAGGTATTCTTCCCAGTTAGAATCACCACTAAAAACCTCAGGTTTCAGGTGCTGACGATTTCGGCGATACATGTGGGGTGCATCGCCAATACCAACCCCACATGGAGATGACCTTGGATGCCTATCATTAATGGTTTCAGCTCGACGGCGAAATGATATGTCATCATCACTGTCCGGGTATACATAAAGATCTGTATCACGTTCCATGACACTGATCCAAAGAGTTCCAGCTAATTTATACAACTGTAACAGGTTTGTTCTCTGAGTATGAGTCGAGAAAAATCCCACCGCTGCCACCAGATGTAGCGGTTCAGATGTTGTTGGTATTTGTCTTATGTGCTTTTGTTTTTTATGATGTCTTCTCAAGCATGCAGGTACCTATGAGTGCGACACCATTCAATCACTTTAATCCTGTTTCATATTTAACGTGCCGAGCGAAGCTTGTTAAATGAACAAACCAATCAGGATTCTTTCCCCTGAACTCGGAGACGCCGCTACTATTTGGATCCGATTTCATAACATTCCCTGAACTCGGGCTATTATCCAGTATGACTTACGCATGAGATTTGAATTTCCTGTACGAAATGAAAGTTCTCCAACAAGAGATTTTCAGTGAATGAGATGATGAATATTTATTATGACGAGTTAGGAACCAGCAGTTGACACAAGTACCAAACAGTTAAGTGTCATATGGGACAGAATCTCAGTTAAGTGTCATATGGGACAGAGTCCCAGGTGAGTTGCATATGAGACAAAGTCTCACAAGACTTGTCTCAAATTATGATGCCAAAGTTCAGTTGATTTATTCTGGTATATAGTCCACTGTGGTCCACTTTTGATATCTCAGATAATTTCTACTAGCATGGCACTGGAGCTGGATTCCCAGGTTTCGTGAAATTGGAGGGTCCCAGAATTTTGGGACTGGGAAAAGTCTCATGAGACTCCTGCTTCAAATTATGGTACCAAAGTTCAGTTGATTTACTCTGGTATATGGTCTCTGTGGTCCACTTTTGATATCTCAGACAAGTTCCATTTGTTTGAGCCTGGAGTTGGATTCTCAGGTATCGTGAGACTGATGAGTTCCAGAATTTTGGGACTGGGAAGATTCCCAAATTTTTGACACAGTATTCCCGGCTTCCTGGGACTAATTCCCACCAAGTGTCAACTGTCTCTGAATTCTCAAACTGGATCACAAATCACTTTTCTTGATACTGGGACTATTTCCCAATTCACGGCACAAGAATTTTCCCACTCTGAATAAACTAGCTACTTACTGCGAATGCTTACCAGAAATTGGATGACTACTCTCGGCAAATCCCAAGGCCATCTGCAGACGCTGAAAAATCCGCCTATTTATACATTTCCACATGCTGTGGGAGGAGCCATGAACCGAATCAGGAGACTCTGATTGGTCACAAGAGACATTTTTGACAGTTTGTAAACAAAGATGACACGATGACGTTATCGCGATCGCAACCGAGAACTCCAAAATAATGGCTTTGTTTTGAAGCCAAAATGTAAATGTCAGTGTCTGAAAAGTCCATATTTTTATCCATATTACTCAAAAAGTATAAGCAATTTCCACACAAGGGTATTAAATGATAAATTCCTTTTCAAACTGTGGTGGGAAAATCCTGGTCCGCTTTCTAAAAGCCTGTAAGTGCGGGTTCTACAGACACCCTAATGACCATAAATGTACAAAAATGGCGGCAACACAAACTTCTGCTTTCCAGGTTAAACTGAAGACAATGCATGTCATATTTTATGCGTGAAACAAGAACGAAAACAGAAGGTAAATACTTTCCAGATAAGGCAATAGTAGTTGAGAATGTGGCTTTGGTGTCGCTTTGGGGAGGAGGATTTTGTGGTTTTGGGGAGGTGTTTTTTTGAGGTGATGTGGTGGTGACGTCACACCTGCCAGCCCGAAGGGCTGGTAGGTGTGACGTCACCCCTCAGTTGTGGGTTTTTCCCACACCGCGGGGCGTATGTGTGTATAGACGAGTGTGATATAGTGTATAGTATAACAGTATAGGGAAAAAAAGAGCGAAAAAAAAAGGCAATACGTCGGCTTGTAAAGTCGAGTGGGACAGCTCGAAAAGAGCTCCCTGGCGCCAAAACGGACCAATGGGTGAGCCTGATTTGCCCCTAAACTGCCCAATGGGGGGCCCGCAAAACGGACCAATCAGCGTGCGAGAAGAGGTTACGTAAGAAAAAACGAACCAATCAGCGCGTGGTGAATTTCCGCTTAGATAGGTACAAAAAGACAGGTGCAGCAGTAGCAGATCACTTCACCCGAAGACACCGACCGACCGAGCGAGCGAGCGACCGAGTAAAGAAGCAACGATGGATCAAGAGGATTTCGAGGTTAATATGGAAAAGAAGACGTTGGAGGAGAAGAAGACGGAGAAGCTATTTACCTGCGAGGTGTGCGATCGAGGGTTCACCCGACGTGATAACTGGCGACGGCATCACCAAACACAGCACGGCGATAAGGAGAAAAAGAAGAAGACGGAGAAGTATTTTTGCCGGGTGTGTGCCCAGCATTTTACCCGGCGGGATAACTGGCTCCGGCACCAGCGGACGCATCATCAGCCCCAGACAAACACAAGATTCACCTGTCCGACCTGTGACCGGGCCTTTTTTTCGCCGAGGACATTTGATCCGCCATCAACAGCGCCACGGCAACAAACGAGAACGTGTGTGGCATTGCGAAGACTGCGAGGAGTCTTTCTACCGGTTGTGGGATTGGCGGACCCATCAACGTGGGAAACACGGCTCGGTAAGTTCTTTTTTTATTATTTTATTTTATTTTTCTCTACCCCAAGCAGCAGGTTGAGTGACCTACTAACCCACGAGTCACCACAAACCTCCCACGCATTCCTCACCCTCTTCCCCTTTTTCCCCTTTCACCCATTCTCCCTGCCTTGCCTGGTGACAATGTATTATGCTGTATGTTATGACGTCATCATATGTAAACAAACACGTACAAACATGTACGGCGACCGAGTCATTGTGTCCTGCTCGGGTTGAGTGACCTACTAACCCACGAGCCTGCCTCACAGGCCTCCCCCTTTCTCCCTTTCCCAGGCCTTGACTGGTGACAATGCATTATAATGTATTATGATGTCTGTTATGACGTCGTCATATGTAAACAAACATGTACGGCGACCGAGTCATTGTGTCCTGCTCGGGCTGAGTGACCTACTAACGGGCCGGTTATATACCTTTTGATTCTCATCAAGAATGTTATTTATTTTCTGGGGTATTTATTCGCGTACCTCTAGGCCGGAATATTCGACCTTATAGACGGGTCGATTGTATGAAAGAACCTACAAAGAACTAACAAAACCAGTAGAGCATTATAATCCTGGTTTGTTGTCCGTGTAGACAAGGCGAGTGTATACATCAGACTGATACGGAGTTTGCTTGACTTCAGTTTTGGATCCACTGTCTATACATCAAAACCTGAGTCTTAGAAAAGATATAGCGCTGTAGAGTGACGTGCCACCGAGGTTCATCCAGAATCTCCCGCCTGGCAGTGCCTGGTAGTCCCTGGCAGAGTTGTGCGCGTGACGCTACATTGTTGTCAGCCGGGGTTGTCTTCACCTCGCCTGCTATGTATATATGTAATATATGTATATATGTCTAATACTAACAAACCTACCCTGCACCGGCTGCACCGACTGACCTCCCTGCCTACCTCCCAACCACCCTGCATTGAAAATACATAAGTAACACCAATACATTATACATACACACAAGAAAATTTGGTGGGTTTTTTCCACACCGCGGGGTGTATGTGTATAGACTAGCGTGATATAGCGTGTAGTAGACTAGAGTAAAGTATAACAGTATAACAGTATATGGGATGTAGATATAGATAGATAAATAGAGAAAACAGTGGTTTGTTTGTTTCAGGCTGGGTGTAAATTAGGCAAAGTTTTAAGTAACTCTAAGTTTTAGGTATGCATTAGGTGGAGTAGAAGGTTATCAGTATAACAGTATAACAGTATATGGGATGTGGATATAGATAGATAAATAGAGAAAACAGTGGTTTGCTTGTTTCAGGCTGGGTGTAAATTAAAGTTTTAAGTAACTCTAAGTTTTAATAAGTAACTCTAAGTTTTAGGTATGCATTAGGAGTAGAAGGTTAGGAAGACTTTGAGGATTTGGGATAAAAAAAATATCAGAACAAGTACAATTAAAAAAAAAATGGGAAGACTGTGTCTGGTGTGGGGTTTCTTTTCTTTCTTTTTTTAGTGCTTAGATTGAGAAAGTACTCTTTCGGGAAGAGTTGGGTGGCCCTGAAAAGGGCCGTTGGAAAAAGTGCTGTTTCTTTTTTTTTTTTTTTTTTTTTTCTTTTTTCTTTTTAAACAGCCATGTTTCTTTTTCTTTTTTTTTTTCTTTTTTAACAAATCCGACATGTCGGAATATCGTTGGATGCCTGTCCCCTACCCGGCGAGAACGCCGCAAGCCCCTCACCTGCGCCCGGTCCAGGTGTGACAGGTGGTGGTGTCGCTGCTGGTGGTGCTGCTGGTGGTGTTGCTGGTGGATCGCTCGTCAACGGTAACCCACTAACCGCCGCGGGGATCAGAAACCATTGTAGGGGCGGTTGAGCTCTTAACCGCTCCTCCACATTCCTAACGAGGTTGTTGCGTTCTTCACTGGTTAAGTAATTGTTATTATCCAGTTCAGCTGTGTGGAGCGGTATGTTGGGGTGAGCTCTAACCATCCCTACCTCCCTAGCCGGGGTAGAAGGCAAAACCCGGGCTAGGGGTGATGATAACCGGTTCTCATCCTCACGGCGGTTATGGCTGGTGTCCCGTGGTTGGGGTGAGACCCGGGCAGTAGGGCTGGGTGAACGCATCTCCGAATCTGAACGGGCTCGGGCCCGTCCCCGGCGTGCCGTCAGCCACCTGGATGCTCGTGGTGGAGTTGTTGTTGTTGTTGGTATGGGTGACGCTGAACTAACCCGACCTGGGTTCGAACCCTCCGCTGAATTTAAATCCAATCGCAGGGGGAGTCCCCGACCAACACCCCGCCCCACGGGAGCCCTCCGTGTGGTAAAACGCTCAAGGCGTGTTTGGGTGAGGCGGGGTGTCGCCGGCGGGTTGATGTTGTTGTGGGCCGGACGGGTGGTGATGGTGGTTACCTCCTCGACTTGATTGGCGTAGATCCCCCGCCCTAGCCCCGCTCGCCTACCGGCTCCCCTCCCCACACACCGTAGCCCACTGATTGGATGATGAGTGTAAAAACGAGCCCCGCCCCACGGGAGCCCTCCGTGTGGTAAAACGCTCAAGGCGTGTTTGGGTGAGGCGGGGTGTCGCCGGCGGGTTGATGTTGTTGTTGTGGGCCGGAGGGGTGGTGATGGTGGTTACCTCCTCGACTTGATTGGCGTAGATCCCCCGCCCTACCCCCGCTCGCCTACCGGCTCCCCTCCCCACACACCGTAGGCAGGGGCAGGGACGGCGGTTTATCCCCTCTCCGGCGGATGGTGGTGGTGGTGTTGGCGTATCGGGGATGATAAGGATTGGGGAGGGTGGAGATGGTGTCCACTGCTCTTCCGCATCCCGGTGGTAAGAAGACGAAGACGAAGATGAAGACTGATCCTCATCCCAGCTACTCCTTGGCCCCTCCCCGATACGTCCAAAAAAATTGCCGGCCTGTTGATTCATAGTGTTGGTTGAAAATACCAAACTGAAGGCAAGTGAATGTCGTAACAGTCTGATCAACTCAAACCCGCGGTTATGTTATATATACTAACAACCCCGGCCTGGGCGAAAGCACGACAAAAGGAATTATCAGCCCACTGATTGGATGATGGGTGTAAAAACGAGCGGGCTTTTATGTTTTTTCTCCCGCCCGTTTCATACAGAATCCTCAGCCTGGTAGAGCTGTGCGCGTGACGCTACATTGTTGTCAGCCGGGGTTGTGTTCAGCTCGCCTGCTATGTACACCGACATCACCCGCTTTGCTTCTTGAAAGTTAATTGAAGACAGTAAGAGCTATCGCATGTTACATGTTTGTAACAGTATATGAAAAAAGTATAAAAAAACTTCTTTACTGGATATAATATACAATAAGACATGCTGCATTTCATTGCTGGAAATTACTATTAAAAAAAGGGACTGGGTCAGTGTGTCATGCTAGGGCTGCTATCTATCGGAATGGTTCCTATGTATTATGTATTAAAATAAATTTTTTTAGCGGATTGACGCTTCATTTTAATTAGTAGATTACCGTATAAAGTAGTTGTCTATCCGTCACCTTCAGACGTTGTTGTTGTTTCCAATTAATTAATATTACGTAATATTACGCTTCGTATTCGCTAGATTTCTTATTGAAATAACAGTAGTTTTAGTTCAATATATTTAAAAATAGTTGTGTCTTTTAATAGTTTGTAACTCTAGTAAAGCTAGATAGAAAGCCTGAGTAGCTTAGAGGATATTTCCCTATGTATTTCGTAGTGGAAATCCACGAATGCGCGCGATGTCAAATGTATGTAAACAAGGGGGATAACTCCTGATGGAATACACGTAGCAGGGGCGACTACTTTTGTTGGAATAATGGAAATAAGGGGCATAACTCTAAATGTCAAACGCCAATACGTGTCTGGAAAGAGTAATATATAGTAACTTTCTTTATTTTTTGTTCCAAAACTGTATAGGGGTTTTGCAGAGTTAACAATTGTATCAGTATATATATCTATATATATATAGATTTATTTCATTTAGTTCATATTTGTGTAAAGCAAACTCATGTCACAATTCATTTAAACACATTGTTTTACTTTATTTCACTTAATTTACGATATCCCATTAAAATTAATTATGGTTTGTTGTTATTTAAATCGAGTACTCATTTACCATCCTTGAGACGACCGCCAATAGTATGGGTCAGTGTGTCAGTGTGTCATGCCAGGGTTGATATCTATCGGAATGGCTCCTATGTATTATATGTATTATAAAATTTTTTAGCGGAACATATGTACATATGCACATATGTACAATAGTATGTATATAGAGTATGTCTAGGGTTTACTTGGGTTATAACATCTACACCCTTCTATGTTACAGAGACCTGTTTCATCTACCACCACCACCACCACCACCGACGACAACAAACCCAGCACGAGTCAAGCTCAAGTGAGTTTAGCGGGGGATGCCTCGCTGAAAGAAGAAAAGAAAAAAAAAGTCCAACGAGTCAGTTCGAGCCCGACCCAGTACAGCCTCACGAGGCTGTCTTGCCGAGCGGTGACAGTGACGTACGGGAGTTGTACCAGCGGCATTGGCGATCGATCCGAACGTATTTCCATCGCCACAAACCAATTCAAGACTGCTATAATTACCGACTGAGTGATCTCGGTGCTATCCCAGCCTATGTAGACGAGATTTACGAAGACCAGCCGACTGCTTTCACTATCAATTACAGTTTTGGATATATCCTCCGCCACAAAGAGACGGGTCAGGTGCGGTATTATTACCCGAGCACCAACAACACCCGAGTACTCGACGCACCGTACCGCGTGGCGAGTCGGGCTGACCTGCGAGGATTCCACACCCAGCATCTCCTCACCCAAGACCCGCTTACCTGGGCCCAAAAACAACGCCCCAATACGAAATGGACCGTCGACCTCATCACCAACGTGCTGTTTTTCGTCCACAAACTCCCGCATCAGCCTATCGGTAAAGGTGGGGTGACGTTACCCTCTTACCTGAAAGGAAACAAGGGGTTACACACGATGGTGGGTGGAGCTCATGGTCCTTACAGGGACTATTTGTGTTTGTTTCGGTGTCTGGCCGTCCATCTAGACCAGGCCAACCCCAATAACTGCGAACGCCAGGCTGAAGTGTATTACCGCAGGTATCTGGAGGAAATGGAGATGGAGTCGAGGTATTTCCGCGGAGTACCCCTCAGTGCGCTGGACACGGTGGAAAGCCTGTTTCAAGTGAACATTCAAGTCTACCACCTCATCCCCATGGACAGGTCGCACTCAGCACAACTCATTCACCGCAGTGCCGAGCGCTATTCTACACCTACCCTGCGGTTAAACCTGTACCAGCGGCATTTCAGCTACATCAAAGACATGGGACGTTATGCTCGATCTTTCACCTGCCAGGTGTGTCAGAAGAGTTTTCGGACACTGTGGGAGTTACGACGGCACGGTCAAACGTGCACCGACGCCATTCGACGAAAGTACCCGGGGGGTGTCTTCCGCAATCAGCCCACCATTTTCGAAACGTTGGCGGACATGGGGATCGAACTCCAGGTGCGGGACAGATTCGTGACCTATATGGACCAACTCCCCGTCCTCGGCTTTAACTCGGGTAACTATGACCTGAACTTAATCAAACAACAGCTTTATCCCCACCTGGTCCAGAGCGGTGATTTGGAGTATGTGATTAAGCGGAACAATAATCACATGGCCCTCACCACACCGCAGCTGAAATTTCTGGACATTCGGAATTACCTGGCCCCGAATTACAGTTACGACAAGTGGGTGAAAGCTTACGACTGTCACGTGACCAAAGGGAAATTTTGTTACAGCTACATAGACTCCCTGGCCCGGCTGGAGGAAACCACACTGCCACCGCAGCATGCTTTCGACAATGATCTCACCCACCAGCCGTGCACGGACGCAGAGTACAAGACCTTACAGACGGTGTGGCGAGAGCACGGCATGCGGACCGTCAAAGACTTGCTGCGGTGGTATAATAACCTAGACGTCATTCCCTTCATGGAGGCTGCGGAGAAGATGTCGGTGTTCTACCGAACCATGCATGTGGATGTCTTCAAAGACTGCATCAGCATACCAGGGCTTACCCTCCGCTACTTATTCCATGATTTACGCTCCGTGTTCACCCTTGTCGGTGAGAAAGACAAAGACATGCACGAGTGCCTCAAGAAAAACATCGTGGGTGGGCCGAGCATCATTTTCCACCGCTACCACGAACGAGGCGTGACCCGTATACGGGGAGGAAAGCTGTGTCAGCGCATCGTGGGATTCGATGCCAACGCGCTGTACCTGTACTGCCTGGCCTCACCTATGCCGGCAGGTCACTGCGTCCGTTGGCGTCGTCGGGACGGGGGAGAGAGGTTCGTTCCCTCCGGCACAGCAACCCGTCTGGCTGAAAAATGGCTGGACTGGAAGTCACAGCAGCTGGGGGTATCGATCCGTCACCGACTCAATCACACCGAGAACCGGATCGGCAACCGACAACTCCCCGTAGACGGGTTCGCCTACATCGACGGACAGCCTACTGTGTTTCAATTCCACGGGTGTTATTTCCACTATCACGGCTGTCACCTGAATCACCCTCGCCCGGGAAAGGTGTGCTACAACGAGCGGCGGGGATTAAGCCCCCAGGACTTACGGCGGGAGGTGGATGCGAACGACGCATACATTCGCTCCCAGGGGTATCCATTGGTGACGATATGGGAGTGCGAGTTCCACCGCCAGCGCGCGACAAACCCAGCCTTACGGGACTTCCTTCAACGGTACGGTTTACCCCCGACACAGCGACAACCCAAGACACAAGCCCAGCTCATGGAGGCTGTCATTCAAGGTCAGTTGTTTGGATTTGTGGAATGTGACATCCACGTGCCGGACCACCTCAAAGCGGACTTTGCCGAATGCCCACCCATCTTTAAAAACACCGAGGTGAGTCGGGCTGATATAGGCCCCACCATGGCAGAGTTCGCGGCTGTGAATGACATCATGCCCACACCCAGGCGTATGCTGATCGGGAGCATGTTTGGGAAGCAAATTCTGCTAGCCACACCTCTGCTCCAGTGGTATCTCGGTCGGGGATTGGTCGTCACGCACGTCTACCAAGCGATGGAATACACACCGGAGCGAGCGTTCGAAGCCTTCGCAGACGCCGTCACCCAAGCTCGACGGGAGGGGGATGTCGACCCCACCAAAGCCCTGATCGGGGAGACGATGAAGCTGTTGGGGAATTCAGGTTATGGAAAAACCGTCACCAATCAAGACCGACACGTGGATGTCAAAATCTGCGATCTGGCAAAAACACGAAAATTACTGGCGAGTGTTCGGTGTCGAACCGTCGACCCCATCGATGAGACCACCTTTGAAGTGACGAGTAGCAAGAAGACCATTCGCTACAATCTCCCCTTGCAAATAGGGTGCATGGTCTACCAGTATGCCAAACTCCGCATGCTGGAATTTTATTACGATTTCATGGCTCGTTTTTTCGACAAGGCGGATTGGCAGTACTGTGAGATGGACACAGACTCTGCTTACATGGCTTGGTCCGACCCAGACTGGGAATCCCTCGTCACACCGGGGCTTTTCAAAGTCGAGTGGACCGGTGATGCCATCGTCAGTTTGTGTTCCAAGACCTATTATTGTTACGGCGGGGCATCCAACACCAAAGACAAACTCTCCTGCAAAGGTGTGAGCGCAATCACCAAAGCGCGAGTGGTGTGAATCGGGGGATGCGGATGCGGGGCAATACGATGTACTCGTATACCCAACACAAAGACGCATTCACATACTTTTACGGAAAGCGAAAAGTGCTCCCCGACGGGGTGAGCACCACCTATTTAGATCTGTAGAACGGTGCTATGGATACTCTACACACCCGGCTCCTGTGGTCTTGTGCTCTTGTGCTCTTGTGATACTTCCCACGGCCCTTTTCAGGGCCAACCAACTCTTCCCGAAAGAGTACTTTCTCAATCTAAGCACTAAAAAAAAAGAAAAAAAAGAAACCCCACACCAGACACAGTCTTCCCATTTTTTTTTTTTTTTTAATTGTACAATTTTTTTCATGTGTTTTATCATTCGCAGTGGTACATACGTGAAAAAGTTAAAAAAGCGGGGGGCGGCGGGCCGGCAGCCGTAATAGCCTGACACACTGACCCGACTTGCCGTGCCTGCTACATCGTCATACATTGTTGCCGAGCGGTGCCTTGCCGGTATACGGCAGACGGCCTGGTAACAATGTATGACGCAACAATGTATGACGATGTAACAGGCGGTGAGTGGGTCAGTGTGTCAGTGTGCTATAGCTGTTGTGGTAGTCCTCATCATAATAAAGAAAAAAGTCAAACCACCACGGTATGTGAGTCTCATAGTCTCTTTTTTAATTTTATTCCATACTGTATGGGGTAACAGGTCGAACAGGGAAAACAAGAACGTGGAATGCATAACACGTCGAACTGGAAAGAAAGAATGTTATTTGATGTATGTTTTACAGTCCATGGGTGTGGAAAAAAAACGAGGGATGAATCCCAAACTGACGATCCACCCAATCGAACACCCGCAAGTCATTATCGTAGGTCGTGCACGCTGTGTCCAACGTGTGTACAATAGCATCCATGGGACGGCCTCGAGCTCGCTGGGTTAAGTAATACACACAATATTGACCGCACACGGTCGTGTCCAGACTCTGCAACCGCCGATCGTTCCACGTCCAGTGATGTGTTCCCCGGTTAAGCCAAGCGGTGATATCGGGGTAGAGGGGTGGGAGTCCGTAGGAATCAAAGTATTCGCCCCGGAGATGGGGTGGGTTGGACCACTGGTCTATGAAGACGGCGACCCAATGTCGTCCTGGGCGAAGGCACGTGTCTGTGTTAATGATGCAGGCCCAGGGGGTCCAGGGCATCCTAGGGGTGGGGTATGAGGGGCGTGAGGAGTGTGAGGGGCTTGAGGGGAGTGAGGGGAGATGATCCCGAGGGTAGACACCAACCCCTCCCCCCACCACAGCCCGGGTAAACACGTCTGTTTGTAGCACACGTCGCAATTGTACCGTGTCCATGTTGTTGTTTGTTGTTTTGGGCTGTTCAACTGGCGAAGTCACAGAGCACGTTTTCGGCTTTGGTCTATTTCTATGATATTGCTGAATTCAGCGTAGCACACCACGTTAATGGTTTCCGGCAGTGGTTTGGCAAACCGCATCTCCAGGCGCAAATCCCCTTTTTGTACCAGGTTCAGTTGGTGGTCATCGTGGAGGCTAGGGGTCAAGTCGAAACAAAACAGCGTGTGACCTTCGGCGAATGTGGTGCGCTTGATATTGTTTCCCTCGTCGTGGAACGCTTTCCCCGTGTGGGTAAAGAGGTTCATGTACGTGCGGATGAAATTCTCGTTCTCAAAGTCGGGTGTCAGGGGCTTGGTTGGAATCTGACGACCGCCAACGTACAAGGCGACGAAGTTTGTGTAGTAGTGTCGGAAACGAAACGGGTTTTTAGTGTAGTCCCCGTCAAAAGCCTTGTTGCTCACACACCCCACCACTAAACGTGTCGGTAAGCTGCCCAGAAATAGGTTTTGTTCATTGATGAGGGTGTGACCTCTGGGGACAGAGAAATACTTGGTCAGCACGCGGCGGATTGGGTACTTGGCAGGAGCTTTGGCCAAGGCTTTCAAATGCCCCAGTTGCACACCGCTGGTGATTTTCACTTTGCGCACAAAGATCAAGACCTCCTCCAAGCGAGTCTTGTAGCCGGGAGCGGCTTCATCGGACATCAAAGCAAACGAATCCTTAGCCGGGGTGAGACGGATGCGGACCGTGACGTTGTTGAGCAGGTGTCGGTGTTGCAGGAACATGTCACAATGCAGGCGACCCAGCATGTCAACCGACCGACTTTCAGCCGTGCAGTTCAGCCGATCGACAAACCCGGCGTTGGTGTCAGTCATCGTGTCAAACTTTCCTGGGTTGTCCGCATACCACAAGGCAGCAGACAGCTGGCTCTTTTTAGCCTCTTTACCGTAAGACAACAATGTCTCCAAGTAAGCCCGGTATGGGTACATGTTGGTGGACGGCGTGATGAGTTTATCGTTCAGGGAGACGTCTACCTGTCGCCACATGGATTGTATCCACAGGTTAGTCGGAGCCACCTTCTTGTCAGCCGCCACAGCCGTCCCGTCCCCGTTGAGGATTTTTGCCTTCACGTACAGCATGGTGTTGGCCAAGTCCCAAGTAAGTGTCTGCGTCAGCGTTGGTGATGACAAATTCTACAGGTCCCACAATCACTCAGGCTGGCGATGGGGCTGTAAGCATCCCAGCGGCCTTCTCGAACGCTGGTGTCGGTCGGGGGTAAGGTCCACAAATCAAACTCACTGCTGACGGACGGGCAGCATTCGGGGTGGGGAAGAGCCATGGCTTGTGTATGTGCGCGTGCGCGTGTGTGTTTAGCTGAAAATATCCGGTGTTCAGGGCATTCGATGTGGCTCGAGCTTTGATGTGTCTTCTTCTGGGCTTGACGGCACGTCTTTTAAGTCCCACGTGTCGGTGACGAGTGGGCGTGACGCGCGGTGTCTTCCGTTTTATAGGCTCACCCAGTAACCGCTGTCGGGCGTAGCGACTAGCTTTGACCAGCAGCTGTTTTCCAGTCGCCAAACCGCGTCGTTTCAAAGCCTGTTGTGGTGACACGCCCCCACTCAGCACGTCCCCCACGACTTGCAGTCCGGTTCGTAACGCCGTTTTGCCCAGTGCTTTCACAGCCGGCGAGGTTAACAAGGGCTGTGGGAGGAGTTTGCTGAGACCACCCAGCAAACCGTGACCGCGCTGGACAGCCACACCCCGAAACACAGGTAACCCACCTCCGCCGGCTTGTTTGGTGTAATAGTCGATGTAAGCCTGCTGTGATGCCATTATTGCAAGGGTAAAGCACGCCGCTGTCGAAAGTGAAGTGTCACCACCACTTTACCGCGTTCAAATGCGACGGATTGACCCGTGTCGTCCCTAATATCAATGTCCACCGTCGAGAAATGTTTGGACTGCACGGGGATGTATTCCACGTGTTGCAAAGTCTTGGAGACGTGCTCCACATACTGCCCTTCCGTGGTAACCGTCCGCAACAGCGGGGCCAACGTGTCCCCCACCACACGCGGTTCGATAATGTCTGTGTACACGTACAGCGTGGGTGTGCTGATCGTTAAACCCTCGGCACCGACATACATGAGGTCCGCCGGTCCCATGAGCCATCCGTAAGGTAAAATTCATTAGTTGCATTAGCCGTGGGCTGAAACCAAGCCCCAGTGGTTTCTCAAACCGCACGCTGTATTTCCGCTGCATATCGTCGAACTCAAACGTTAAGTCCCCGGCGTGCTCCTGGAGATCGGGATCTCTGTCTCGCTTAACAATTTGGTCAACCCCCAGGCCAGGTCTTTGGGTGTCGGGTAGTAGCCGGCTGGTAATATGAGCTTATGCGTAGCGTGGTGCGAGTCTTTTGGGGAGTCTATGGTATACCACACTTCACCTGACCGCACGTTAAACCAGGTCCGGGGATACTGTATTTCGACCAGCCCACATTCCCAGTCACCTGTCAAATGGATGGGGCGGGGTAATTGGATGGTGAAACGCGTCAAGGTATTGTTGGGGAAGTAGTCCAGCGAGCTGTTACTGGGTAGCGTCACGTAAAACATGGTGTGGGTGAGATGATCTCACTCAGGTGGACTGATCGTTTTGTCCTCTGGTGCCTGTATTTAATTAATAGGGACTCCACCTGAGCGGGCGTATGATAGATGAAGCGGGCCGGAGTTCAGGTCGCTGGCCACGTCGCGTCTTCTTGGGTCGCTTTGGTGTGGTGTGTGTGGTGTGTGTGGAGCTAGAGGTGGTAGTGGAGGGCCTGGGTTTTTTTTATGTTGGCTGGTCGGGGTTCTGGCGATCGGGGGATTCCCCAGCTCGGTCGGGGGATTCCCCAGCTCGGCGGGTGTGCTCATTTTTTCCCGCACCCAAGCCCGGTAGTGATCCCGGGGTATTGAGCGCTCGTGTGAGGGGATAGGGGTGGTAGGGGTGGTAGGGGTGGTAGGGATGGTAGGGATGGTAGGGGTGGTAGGCTGGAGGGTTTGGGTCGGGGTGTCTAGCATCGCCTTGTCCACCTCGCTCAAAAAATCGACTGGCTGTGGATTTGGCCTGAGGTGGGATCAAACTCGGTCGGCTTGATCTTGAAACGTTCGGTACCGTTGAAGGGTGTGGTGATATCGCTGTATTTTCTCCTCGTCCGAGAGAGTCCTGTCGTGGAGGATCGAGGCCATCTCTTGATCGAGCGTGTTGAGGGCTTTCACCGTACTGGGGACGGGGTATGGGGAGCTGGGGTGGGCTGGAGGTGGATGGGCTGAAGGTGAAGGTCGTGTGAGCGTCTCTAAGACCCGTGGCTCGACCAAGGCCATTTTCTTGGCGTGCTGCATTACCTGCCACCAGCTATAGCCTTACTAGTGACACCCTTAACGACACCGCCGACAACACCCCCGAGAACGGCTGGTACAATGGCTTTGGCGAGGAGGGGAGCGAGTAGCAGTGGCAGGATCCACCACGTTGAACAATCCGTCCTTTCTTATGCAGGGGAACACTTTTCTTCACCAAAGTGCGAAGACCCGTCTTGTGTCGCTGTAACTTCACCTTCTGAGCCGGCGAGAGTGGGACGTTTCCATTTAACACATTCTTAGCACATTCACATAAGCACCAGAGTAATCCTGGATCGTTACCCCGCAGCACAGCCTGACGAATAGAGGGGGTGGCTCGCGCGAGCAGGGTTAATAAGGGACCGTAACGTTGGAGACGGTGTGACCTCATCACGGGTCGTCGTCGTGAGAGCAACTGAGGTGATAGACTGTGTGTTCAAAGTTTTATGATGACACACTGACACACTGACCTAGTCACCGCTCGCCACAATAATACACTGTTTTACCAGTCCGTCAGCTGACACGTCAGCCAGCCCACCCACCAGGCTACCCACCAGCCAGCCAGCCAAAACAAACTGATGTGGTAGATTGTAGGTTCAAAGTTGGTGTTATGACTTGGGGAGATAGGCGTGTTGAATCTCCCCGGGGAAAATGTGGGTGCGAAGTCGCAGGTGATCGGGTGTGGTTTGCTTGAAATCCACCAGCAAATACCCGTGAGGTTCAGCCGTGGCATCTTCAAAGGCCTCGCGCACGTACTGTGTCCGCCCTGGAGCCATTTGTTTAGCGATCGTGGTAATTTGGGATACATCTCGCGGGTTTTTGAACAGCACCAAGTAGTGTGCGTTCAGACTGATGGTCCGATGGTCTTTGGTTTTGTTAAACAAATTCTGCACGATGTACACCACGCTGATATTGCGGTGGTGACTGCCTTTGGTGAAGAGTTTTGTCACGCGATCGTCGGCTTCAGCCATCAAACCATCCACGACGACTAACGTCCGCTCCCCCGGGTCGAAACTGGACGGGCTGGGCACACCTTCTTCAAATCGAACGTGAGGTAACGTAGTGTACAATGGCTGCCACTCCCCGTAACACCAGACGATGCGTTGTGGGGGTGGATGAATGAGAGCTGGAGCGTGTTCCACTAACCGTTTCACAAACACAGACTTCCCAGATCCCGTCGGACCGCTGACAATGCAGGTAAAGGGATGCTCCCATCGCGTGTCCATGGGTAGAACTAGCTCCGTCGGCGGTTTGGATCGTCGTACGGGTGGGGGTGGTGGATAGTGGGGGGAGTGACGGCAGGTGATGGTACCTGTGTCGCCTGCGTTGCCTGCGTTGCCTGTG